>NC_048448.1:33319438-33459438 GCF_004353265.1 Vitis riparia | reverse complement strand
AACGTAATATATGTTTGATACCATTCCAATGTCTTCGAGTTGGAGCAAAGTTGTATCTTGCTAATAAATTGACATAAAAAGCAATGTCTGGACGTGTACAATTGGCAAGATATATAAGTGCACCAATTGCATTAAGATATGGTACTTCAGGACCAAGTAACTGTTCATCTTTTTTACAATGACGAAATGGGTCATTTTTCACATCAAGTGATCGAACAACCATTGGAGAACTTAAAGGATGCGTTTTATCCATATAAAAACGCTTCAAAACTTTCTTAATGTATGTTGATTGATGTATTAAAACTCCATTTGGAAAATGTTCGATATGTAGGTTGAGACAAAATTTTGCTTTTCCTAAACCTTTCATCTTAAATTCCTTTTTCAAGTAATTTGTTGTTCTTATGAGCTCTTCAAGAGTTCCAACAAGATTTAAGTCATCAACATACACTGCAATAATTGCAAATTCGGTTTTTGATTTCTTAATATAGATGCATGGTCATATAGGGTTATTCACATACCCTTCTTTTAGCAAGAATTCGCTAAGGTGATTGTACCATATCCGTCCAGATTACTTTAATACATACAAGGATCGTTGTAACTTGATTAAGTACATGCTACGAGGCTTTGTACTATTTGTTCCAGGTAATTTAAATCCTTCAGGGATTTTCATGTATATATCATTTTCCATGGATCTGTATAAATATTTTGTAATAACATCCATGAAATGCATATCCAATCCTTTTGAGATTGCCAAACTAATTAAGAAACAAAATGTGATTGCGTCCATGATGGGAAAATATGTTTCCTCATAATCAATACCAGGTCTCTACGAGAAACCTTGTGCTACTAATTGCATTTTATATCTTATGATCTCATTATTCTCATTGCACTTTCGTACAAATACCCATTTGTACCCAACAAACTTTACATCTTCAGGTGTTTAGACTACAGGTCCAAAAACTTCTCGTTTTATTAATGGGTTTAACTCTGTCTGTATAGCTTCTTTTCATTTTGGCCAATCATTTCTATGTCAACATTCTTCCACATTTCGTGGTTTGGGATCTTCATCATTTCTTATGATATCAAAGGCCACTTGGAAAGGAAAAATATTGTTAATAATAATATTATTTTGATCCCATTTTTCTCCCGTGTGTAC
Organism: Vitis riparia; assembly: GCF_004353265.1. NCBI lineage: Eukaryota > Viridiplantae > Streptophyta > Magnoliopsida > Vitales > Vitaceae > Vitis > Vitis riparia. Next base: position 33,458,282 of record NC_048448.1, on the reverse strand, counting down.
ATAACTTATTGAGATCTCACAATTTTCAGGTACCTGTGCCTTATCAGGAACTTCTCATTCAATATGTGGCTCTTCATGGGCTTCTTGTTTAATATGTATCTCTTAAGGGGATTTTTGTTCAATATGTGGCTCTTCAAGGGCTTTCTGCATTATTTGTGCCTCTTCTAAGGCTATAGATTTATCAATTTTAAATTGATCAGTCATTTTGATGGCCTCTTTTAGAGTGCCAAGTTTTTCTCGAGTTCTCCTTTTCTGGGAGTTACATTCTTTGAGCGACAAGTCTACCACATTTCAAACATATCTTAGATTCATTTGTTAACTGTCCTACAGGGACATCAATCCGTGCTGGAGTATTTGCAGTCGGGATATGTGATTTGTCACTTTCTTTGTATCAATGAATGCATCTGGTAATTGATTTGCAAGATTTTGCAAATGAATGATCATTTGCACTCTAGTTCACATTGATTTGTACGAGGATTAAGATGGGTCATAGTAGATGTCTTCCAACTAATTTCTCGTCGTTCTTTAGGAATCAACTTTTCTCCCCTAATGACGAGAAAACACTCTCATTAAAATGACAATCCGCAAAACAGGCTGTAAAAACATCGCTTGTCAAAGGTTCAAGATATCTTATGATAGATGGAGAATCAAACTTACATAAATCCCAAGTCTTCGTTAGGGACCCATTTTAGTGTGTTGTGTAGGTGCAATTGGTACATATACTGCACAACCAAAGATTCGTAAGTGAGAGATATTTGGTTGTTTTCCAAGCATAAGTTGTGAAGGAGAGTATTCATGGTAAGTTGTAGGTCAAATAAGGACTAAAGTTGCAGCATGCATAATAGCATGTCCTCATGCGGAAGTATGTAATTTGGTTTTCATTAGTAATGGTCGAGCTATTAATTAGAGACGTTTGATGAAGGATTCTGCTAAACCATTTTAGGTATGAGTATGAGCAATAAAATGCTCAATATTTATCCTACTGACATGAAATAATCAATGAATGTTTGAGAAGTAATTCGTCAACATTATCAAGACGTATTGTCTTAATTGGATAATCTGGAAATTGTGCTCGTAATTTGATTATTTGTGCAAGGAGTCTAGCAAAGGCAACGTTACGTGTAGAAAGAAGACAAACATGTGACCACCTAGTAAAAACATCTATTAAGATCATTAAATAACGAAATAGTCCATATGGTGGATGGATAGGCCCACATATGTCCCCATGTAATCTTTCCAAAAAGACTGGTGACTCAGATATGACTTTGGTAAAAGATGATCTGATTATCAATTTACCTTGTGAGCAGGAAGTACATGAGTATTCATTGGGCGAAAGAATCTTCTGGTTCTTTAGTGGATGCCCATGTGAGTGTTCAATTATTCGATGCATCATTGAAGACCTTAGGTGACCTAGCTTGTCATGCCAAATGACAAAAACTTTGGGTCGTTGAACTTCTGGTTCACAACAACATATGATTCAATAGGCTTTATAGTTGCATGATACAACCTAGAGGAGAAAGCCGAGAGTTTTTCCGTTATAAGCTTCTGGCCAAATATAATGGAAGTAATGTAAATATATTCTATATTATCTTCATTCATAGTTTCAATATGATATCCATTTCTGCGAATATTTTAAGTTGAGCAAATTTCTTTTGGTTTGCTAGAATATAAAGTGTCATTTTATGGAATCTAGTTCCATTTGACAACATTATGTTTGCTCTTCCAAAGCCTTCAACTAAGTTTGTAGTACCAGATATGGTACTTACATTAGCTTTTTAATGTCAATTCGATGAAATCTTTTATCTCAAAGAATTGTGTGCGTAGTTGCATAATCTATGAGACATACATCATGCTCATTCATCTTAAGATCAAATAACACATGGATTTCAGATATAACTAAAAAAAAAAAAAAAGCAAGGCATAATGTAAATAACAAAAAAAATCATATGTAAATATAAGACATAATAATATATTTATTTCATATAAAGTAACATCAATTAATGTTAATTTTCTCATCATTTTAAATGGTTTTGTTTTTCATTGGGACCTCCAAAAAATCAATGTCATAGTAGGTTAGGTTCAATCTATCACCATCGGTAAAGTTCATTTCTATCTCTTTTCCTTTTGTTTTTATCAATGTTTTCATAACTGGACTGGTCATTAACCGGAAAGTTACCGGTTCACGGTTCACTGGTCGGACCAGTGGTCGAACCGCGGTTGAACCGGTGACGTCATAAATATATATTTTATATATTATTAAAAAAATTTAAATAAAATTTATAATATTATTTTTTATATTTTATTAATAGATTAAAATAATTTAAAATAAAATAATTAAAATTAAATTTTTTTTTAATGATGAACCTTAACAAATTTAAATTAAATATATATTATCAAAGACTAGTCCAATGGTAGCATGCATTAAACTCAAGCACGGTTTTGATTTAATAAAAATTAAGATGAATTATTAATAATTAATAATTATTTATACGGAGGAATTCTCTCACTCGAGGCAAAGAAGCCCTTTTCAGTTTTCTCTGAAGGTGCCCTCCAGACGACACAATCCCTAAAAGTAAAAGGTAAAAAGCCCTACTTCCTCTGCCACTCTCAATCCTCGCAGTTACTAATCTAATCATGTTTTTTATTTTTTTCTTTGCAACCCCTGTTTGATTCCCAAGAAAATCCGTTCCAAAACCCCAAGGAAACCAACAAAATTGCTATTTTTTTTGCTCTTGTGTTTTCCGGATCTGTTCTAGGGTCTCTTTGCTTTTATGCCAATGGATTTAAATTTCACAAACCCTAACTCCACGATTTTTTAGAAATATCGCCAAATTTTTTCGATATTTCAAACACTGCCGGCGACAATGGGAACAGCCACGAGGGAGGGGGGGTTGAGTGGCCGGCGACGGGGCTTTCCAACGCATGGGGGCTGTTGCTAGAGGGACGACGCTCCAGTGACCGGCGAACATGGGAACAGCCGCACGGATGCTGAGAGGAAAAAAAAGAAAAAAAAAAAAAAAGATTGAGTCGGACGGTTCGGAGGGAACCGACCGGTTCATCAGATTCGGCGGTCCGATCGCCAATTCAGCCGGTTCGATTCCGGCTCAACCTCTTTGCAGGCCAAATGGTCGGACTGGACCGGAATGGTGACCGATCGGACAGGCCGGTCCGGTCCAGTTTTTAAAACATTGGTTTTTATTGATGCTTGGTAAAGGTCGACCAAATGTTTGGGCGTACGACAGGTATGCGACCAATGCCCCTTCTACCACATCTATAACAATTATTTTCATGGTTCTTAGGAGGTTTATCTTGTAAACGCTTCCCATTTTCTTGTTTTGTCTTAGTATTGTTCTACTTCTAGTGGTGCAATGAGGCTTTCATTTTCTTAGAATTATTACTGTAAGAATCATAGTATCGAAATTTCTTCCATGACCACGACCACGTCCTCGTCCTCATCCACGAGTTTAGGACGATATTGCATTCACTTCAGGGAATGGTTCAGATGCAGTTGGACCAGACTGGTGATTTCTCATCAAAAGTTCATTATTTGTTTAGCAACATGAAGACATGATATTAATTCAGAATATTTTGTAAATCTACGCTCTCGATATTGCTGCTGTAGAAGCACATTTGAGGCATGAAACGTAGTAAAAGTTTTCTCTAACATGTCTTCTTCTATGATTTTTTTCTCCACATAACTTTAATTGAGAGTTGATTTGAAAAGTGCGGAGTTTATTCACTAACAGATTAAAATCTTGTGAAACCTAAAGTACATCCAATCATATTGAGCTTTTAGGAGAATTATAGTTTTCTGATGGTCATATCTTTCCTTCAAATTACTCCATAGAGTAAAAGGGTCTTTTACCATAAAATACTCATTTTTTAAACCTTCATGGAGGTGATGGAGGAAAATCGATGCTTTTGCGCGATCCTACAAGGATGCTTGATTTCCTTCTTTGATCATAGCTTCAAGGTTCATTGCATCAAGATGTATTTCAGTATCAAGGATCCAAGATAGATCGTTTTTTCCTGAAATGTCAAGTGCCACAAATTTGAGTTTTGTGATATTCGACATTGTCAAATAACTTCATATATGTGACAAAACAATATTATTAGAATCAGTCATAATAACTTGATAGAATTGGTATAACTTTGATTATAAACAAAATCAAATAATTTGTTTATAACTTTTAACAATTTGTAACAAACAAATCAACAATGATATAAATATGTAAAATTTTATTCTATATAAATAACTTTAAGTTTAAGATATAAGAATTACCTTTAGAGTAATTCATGCTGGTAACGTGTTGTAAAATGAGAATAAATGTGACTCAAATAAAAGTAGAGATGACTATGTATTACTTAATAATATATATATAGAGGGGAGAAAGAAATCAAAGAAGAGAAATGTTGAGAGAATGAAAGAAAGAGAGAGAGAATGAGAATAAGAGAATATCTTTTTTTGCTTGGGATGCTTCTGACATGGGGTGTAAGAAGCCTTTTATAGGCTTCACAATATGAACTCCCATTACTCATCTTAAAGATGAGTAAATGGAGTTCATAAATAACCATCAATGTGGTCATTCGTCATTGTATTTACAACACTTATACATATATAATCCTTTAAATATGGATGTTTAATAAATAAATTCATTGTTTAAGAAGTATAAATATTAGTTAAAATTAATGAGGGTAAATATGTCAATTTGATGATTTAAAAAAATTATAACTTAACTTTATTAAATAACTTTAAAGTAAAATTCAAATAATAAGTTTTAAGGTAAAACTTAATATTTATTACTTAATTACTTAATTTTTACTTTAATTATTAAGGTTGTTTGATAAGTGAACTCAAAATATATTCTAAATAATCAAAATTAACATATTTTCCCTCGTTAATTTTTATTAATATTTATATTTTCACTAATCTTAAGGAATAAACTTATTTGTTACATATCTATATTTAAAGTATTATAAATACATAAGATAATTAACTACAAAATATTTACTATTAAAAGTGGCGGTTGAATATGGAGTAATCATTATAAAATATATTTTCATTGGACATAAACAAATAAGGAAAATGAGATTGAGATTAAAAATAAATTCACTATTTTGATTTTATACTTAAAACTATTTTTGATTTTAAGAGAGTATCTGATAAATCAACTTAATGGCTTAAGAACTTCATTTAAATTATTAAATAGATTAACCTTGTTTGATAAAATAATTTAATATTATAACTTAAAGTTATTTTTAACTTTAAGTATTAAGTTAAAATGATTAGTTTATTCTTAATCTCAAATATTTTTTGATTCATTTTCCCATATAGTAAAAGTATATTTTAAAATTAAATTCCACACCCATGACTCATTTTTTTTATAATAAATATTTTATTGTTATTTTATATATCTATAATACTTTAAATATAAATATTTTATAAGTGGTAAAAAAAAGTTGAATACTTTACAACTGTGGTAGGTTATGACACATTGCTAGTGATTATCTTGGTCATCATGATAGGTTTCTTATGGTGAGTGTACAACTATATATGGTTACACATTAGATAAGACCTATAGTGAATCATGACATTGGCTATTGAGTAGTCATATTAACCAAGCTACTATGCCATATGAGATCTCAATCTTGAGAGTATTGAGGTAGTGTTAAGGTCTTCAATGTCTTTAGCCTATGGGTGAGACTCTAAGGCAGTCATATATTCCCTTAGGATTATGTCACTTTTGATTATGGTAAATGACAACAAGTATTCTTAAGATAGGCATCGTGATATCTCATTGGTTTGAGGTAACATGTTTCCTTAGGTAATCCTAAGGGCATATGATCATGAAACCTATGTCACTTTTTGTCAGTTTACTTGTTTTATTCATGTTGATTATAACCTATTGTGTTTCTACATGTTTAGAATATATATATATATATTTGTGATCTAATTTAAATGATTCAATTTATAGATTTACTTATTTCATTAGATCATGTTGTACGCTAAGATAACTTAACATTCATTTAATTATATATAATATATATATATAAATATAATATATATATATATATATATATATATGTTGGGATGTTTGCATCATCGGTTTACTTCTCAAATACAAATAAGATAGAGTGTTTTATCCTCTAGGAGTTAAAACCTAGGGAACCCAACAAGACTTCATAAAAATGATAAATTCTAAACATGTAGAAACACAATAGGTTATAATCAACATGAATAAAACAAGTAAACTGACAAAAATTCATATATATTGAGTATAGTGTCCAAAATACCAAGTCTAAAATCAATCGCTTTAAAAAGAACACTCTTGAGTAGTTGTGTTACTATTCATGGTTGGATACTTGGATCACCATTGTTGACTTTACTAAGATATTATCTCAAAAAGGATTACATTTGTAACAACTCGCACCTAGTTGTGTAGTTATTGTTTGTTTGAACCCAAAGGAGCCCTCATGACTTTAAAACATGTCTATATGATTAAAAAGAGCTTATACTTATATAGTGCTAAGAACTTTTTCTACTACATCACAAACACCCCCCCCCCCAATGCAAACATAACAAAGACAGTATGTCTCATGAGATTATGAGGCCAAATAGACAAACATCCCTCATGGGCCCAAAGAAATCCCCACACCAAGTCGAGAATTGGGTCTGATACCATTTATAATGATCAACACCCAACCGTGTAAATATTGTCTATTCTGGATCTAAAGAAGTTCTCATGACTTTAAAATGTGTTTACATAAGAGAATTTCATACTTATATAACACCAGAAACTTTCTCCTCTATTCGATGTGGGACATCTTACGAGGTCAAATAAACCTGTCCACACTAAGGTCAAGGATCAACTTTAATACCATTTGTAACGACCCGCACCCAATCATAAAAATATTGTCTACTCTACACCTAAAAGGGGACTCTCACGACTTTAAAATGTGTTTACATAAGAGAATTTCATACTTATATAACACCAGAAACTGTCCGTCCACACCAAGGTCAAGGATCAACTTTAATACCATTTGTAATAACCCACACTCAATTGTAAAAATATTGTCTGCTCTACATTTAAAGGGACTCTCACAACTTTAAAACACTTCTACATGATTAAGAGAAGTTCATACTTATATAGCGTTAGAAACTTTCTTCCTTATCCAATGTGGGACATCACAACATCTGCTCCAAGGAAAGTGATTATAAACCTCAACCAATCATGATAAGTTTTATTTTTCATATTTTAATTTTCATTTCTTCATTGTTCAAATTTTGTCTTTTACATTTATATTCTGGTTTGCTTGTTTAGTGGGATGACCTTAGTTAAAGGATAATTTTCAATAATTATATTCCAATAATTTAGAGTTGCTAGATCTCAAATTTCTTCAGAATAACTACATTTCATTTTTATTGATTCATAGATGAAATAAAATTGTTTAGTTTCATCTTTTCCACTTTAGAAAAATAAATATGAATTAAAATACATAAGGATAAAATATTTCTTAAAATTAACGAAGGTAAATGTACCAATTTGATTATTTAAAATAAATTTTATATTCACTTTACCGAACAATCTTAATATTTAAAGTAAAAACTAAGTAATAAGTTTTTAGCTAATGACTTAAGAATAATTCAATTTAAAGTCAACTTAAATCATTAAGTAATAAATATTAAGTTTTATCAAATACCCGCTAAGTTGTGATATTAAATTATTTCATCAAATATATTTATTCTATTTGATATCTTAAATTAAATTATTAAGTCATATTAAGTTATTAAGCTGATTTACCTAACACCCTATCTCGTTGTATTAGTATAAAATTGGTATATTTAAGTTTCTTAGAATCTTTAAAGGCAGGTCCCTATGGCTTTTGAGAATCAAGTGGGACATTTAATATGTTTGAAAGGATGCTACAAGTTTGTCATTACTTAAAGAGTCATTTTCCTTACTTTTTCAATAGTTGTAGCATTGGATTCGAATTTTCTAACTACTTTTGATTTGGGAATTTTTTTCCCAAGGTTAAAAGTCAGCTACATCACTTAACTGTGAATAAAAATCAAACACAATCACTTTTTCTTTTGCTGTCATGCACATTGAATTCAAAATAATAAGGAAAAAAACATTATTATAACTATCATAATTTAAGAAATAAGGTGTTTTTGGATGGACATTTAATTTTTTTTTAATTTCAAAAAATAGAAACACTTTGTATAAAAAGTAGCTAAAAAAATTATCTTAATAAAACTAGCTCTTCTTAAAAAAAAAGTATCCTAACCTTCTTAAAATTCTTTTCAAAATTACAAAATTTGAGCAACTTACAATATTTTACTTTTTTAAATTTTAAAAATCAATTTTAAATACACAAGGTATCTACCCATTTTTATCTAAGAAATTTGATATTGTATAAAAAAAAAAGGAAATGTCATAAAAGATTATATATAAATTTTTTATTTTTAAAAAAATAAAAAATGCATCTAAACCTACATTAAAATTTATTTTAACTTAATAGTTTGTACTCGAAGAGTACATTAATTTTAAGGTTTTTCCAATTAAAAGGATCATTAAAAACTCTATTTTAAAATTTAAAATTTTTATTATTTTTATTTTATTTTGATAAAAATATTTTATTTCTTTCTTATAAAAATAATTTATTTTTAAAAATATATATGTATATACTTAAAATATTAAAAAAAACATTTACATCAAATCCCTGTATGATTCTTATATTGCTCGGGATTCCAAGTAATGTGAACTACTCTTCGAATAAAAATATCGAAAGTGTTAGATTCACAATTACAAGGAATACATCTCCTTTTAACTAATTAATTCTTAATTTTACAGGACAAAATATTTAAAGACAACGTTTTTACGTATTAGCAAAGACGCACCAAAGTCGGTCAATGGCGTGAAGAGATTGATTTCTTTCTTCTGTTTGTCTGGTTAAGTCAAAAATGGACACGTCGGAAATCGTATAGTTGTGAGTGAGTTTCCTAGTTTCCCCCGTCCCCAAATACAGGATAGAATAATATCTGTACATAATCTTGACTCTGATTTGAGTTGCAGACTTGCAGTGGAGAAATGGAGCAGTCTGAATCAACTGTAAACAACTGTCTGGTTTTTGCTGTTAATGGAAAGAGGTTTGAGGTCTCCACCATCCACCCTTCCACTACTGTGCTTGAGTTCTTGCGTTCTCACACTCCTTTCAAAGGTCCCAAGCTCAGCTGCGGTGAAGGTATCTATCTTTCTTCTCCTCTGTACTCGCGTTTTTTTGTACTTTATTCAGTGTACATATATATGTTTGCTTTGGTCATATGCTTCTCTCTGTCTCTCTGCTTGTTGGTTTCCCAGTTTGGGTTTTCTTTTTCTTTGATGGGTATACGGGTTTTTCTTCTCTGTGTGTTGACTTTCCTTTATCATCTTCTGCTTTTAATTTTGTTGTCCATGTTTTTGCATATATTTGTACACACATACCTGTAATCGTATGAACCTCTGTTTCTCTGCACTCTTGGATGCCCAATCTGAGCTACTTTTTTCTTTGACGGATAAAGTTGGATATTCCTTTTTCCTTCATGTTGGGTTTTTCTCCATCATGTTCCCTTTAATGCTCCTTTTAAATTTTCTTTATTTTCTATATCACCCTGTCATATCACTCTGTCTTTCCTCTGGTTCTTGGATTCCCAATCCAGGTTTCCTTTTCTTCAATGATAGATGTATCTTCTTCTTCAGCGTGTCTAATTTTGTTTCCTGGTTCTCTTTATTGCTTGTTGTCAATTGTATTGTCCTGTGATTCCATTTTTCTGTATTTTGTTGTCGGATTTTATTTTTTGGTTCCTACCTATATTTAAATCGATGGGGGGTAATGGGGTCCATTGCTCTTGTAGTGGTGTAGGCTTTCCCTTTGTTTTTTGGGAGGATGAACGGCAAGAAACATAAGATTGAAAATTTAACTATTTGACTAATGCCTATGCTGATGATTATGCCGTTCAATTATTAAATAATTGTCCCATTATTCAATTAGTTCCTAATATAGTTTAGCCATTGAAGATTATGATTTTGTATAGCCTATCAAAATCTCAAAAATCAGGCAGCTGATACATTGATATGTTTGCTAACTTCATTGTTTCAGGTGGTTGTGGTGCTTGTGTTGTTCTACTGTCCAAGTATAACCCTGTGCATGACCAGGTGGATGATTGTACGGTGAGTTCATGTCTTACCCTGCTTTGTAGTGTAAATGGATGTTCAATTACAACAACTGAAGGCCTTGGGAACACGAAAGATGGGTTCCACCCAATTCATGAAAGGTTCTCTGGATTCCATGCTTCTCAGTGTGGCTTTTGTACTCCTGGAATGTGCATGTCACTCTTCTCGGCTCTTGTCAATGCTGAGAAAACCCCCGGCCAGAGCCCCCTCGGGGATTCTCCAAGCTGAAAGTTTCTGAAGCGGAAAGGGCTATTGCAGGAAATCTCTGCCGCTGTACTGGATACCGGCCCATTGCTGATGCCTGTAAAAGTTTTGCAGCAGATGTTGATATGGAGGATTTGGGGTTTAATTCCTTTTGGAGAAAGGGAGATAGTAAAGAAGTGAAACTAAGCAGCTTACCCCTGTATAACCATAATGATGAGATCTGTACATTTCCTCAGTTCTTGAAAAATGAAACTAGGTCTACATTGCTTTTAGACTCTAGTAGATATTCCTGGTATAATCCTGTTACCATTGAGGAACTTCAAAGCTTGTTGGGTTTTGTTGAGGATGGAAATGGGACTCGGGTTAAATTAGTTGTTGGTAACACTGGTATGGGTTATTACAAGGAAGTGGAAAGCTACGACAAATATATTGATCTAAGACATATCTCTGAATTCTCAATGATTAGAAGGGATAATACCGGGATAAGCATTGGAGCAACTATAACAATCTCTAAAGCTATTGAAGCTCTAAGGGAATACAACCAAAGTGGATTTTACTCAGAAGGAGACATGGTCTATAAAAAAATTGCTGACCATATGGAAAAAGTTGCTTCAGGGTTCATCCGGAACTCAGCTAGTTTAGGTGGAAATCTGGTGATGGCACAAAGGAATCATTTCCCCTCCGACATTGCTACAGTACTTCTTGCAGTAGGTTCAACTGTAAATATAATGAATAGTCTCAAAAGCGAAGAGCTTACATTGGAGGAGTTCTTAAGAAGGCCAGAGTTAGATTCGAAAAGTATACTTGTAGGCGTCAAAATCCCAGATTGGGATCGGATTATGGGCATTTCTTCAGGGACCGAGATGAAGTTACTGTTTGAAACTTATCGAGCTGCACCACGGCCGTTAGGAAATGCATTGCCCTATTTAAATGCTGCTTTAATGGCTAAAGTTTCTCGCTGTACAACTTCTATTGGCATTATTGTAAGTAACTGTCAGTTTGCTTTTGGTGCTTATGGGACAAAACATCCCATAAGAGCGACAAAAGTTGAAGAATTTTTAACTGGAAAAGTGCTAAGTGTTGGTGTTCTATGTGAGGCTGTTAAATTACTTAGAGGCATTGTGGTACCTGATGATGGCACTTCAAGTCCAGCTTATAGGTCAAGCTTGGCTGTCAGTTTTCTTTTGAGTTCTTTAGCCATTTGGTTGAGTCTAATGCTGAATCACCTGATGGCTCTGTGGATGGATATAGTACTTTGCTGTCTCCTGCAAAGCAGTTAGATCATGGTAAAATCTCAACCTTGCTATCTTCTGCAAAGCAGGAAGTGGAATTGAACAGACAGTATCGTCCAGTTGGTGAGCCAATTGCAAAGTCTGGGGCTGCCATCCAAGCTTCTGGTTCGTTACACTAACTTGGTTTTATATTATGAAAAACAAGAGTTGATTTTCTATTTAATTTTTATTTTACTCTTACAAGTACCATTCTGTTGTTGGTTTCATGGATATGGTAGGTGTCACATGCACAAATTTGCAACAAGGCTCTTTTTTTCCTGTTTTCTGAAATGAGCGGCACCACCCCCAACCCCCACCCCCAATCTCATACACCTCACCGTGTGTCTCTGTTTAGGCAATAGAAGAGCCCCACAACCCCCTACCACCATTTATACCCTGAGGCTACACTCTCATATTTAATTTGAATTCCAATTCATTTGAATTCAAGTTGGTAGGGGGTAGTTACAAAACCACCCAATTGACCAGACCGTCTTCCCTTGAGGTGCCTCTTTATGCCACACAATCACTCACAAGCCTTCTGATGCCTTCTCTTCCTAAAAGGTGCCAAGTAACCACCCATGAAACCAATCAAACCTACCCTCTGATGGAATCAGCCCTTATGCCATGTCCAGCCCACTAAGTTGCATGTTAGCCACATCAATGTGGTCCATGTGCGCAAGTCTGCCCACCCATGCATGCTAGCTCGTCAATGCATGTTCAGCCCATCTGATTGCATCTGTGTGCCTTAGCCCACCATGTGATGTCCATGCATCAGGTTTGTCTCCTTATGCCTTTGGAGCATTGGAGTTATTTCCCAAGTTGCATGTCAGCCCACATCAATGTGGTCCATGTGTGCAAGTCTGCCCACCCATGCATGCTAGCTCGTCAATGCATGTTCAGCCCATCTGTGCATCTGTGTGCCTTAGCCCACCATGTGATGTCCATGCATCAGGTTGTCTACTTATGCCCTTGGAACATTGGAGTTGTTGCCCATGTCTTAGGCGCCCATGGGACAGCCCCCTGCAAGGTCTTGCCTTACAGGCCACGAGTCAGCATGCCATACCCTTACTCTTGCCTCCCATCAACCATGCACCACCATGTCTGAGGCAGCCTTTTGTTGTTGCACAAGCACCCTGCCATGCCCAATTCTCACTTCAATGCAACAATGCAGGGGTGGAGCCACCTTGTGCCTAGGAGGGGCAAACATCCCCCCTGAAATTTTGGAAAAAAAATATGTAGCAGAAGGAATTGTGGTCATAGGTTGCACACCACCACATGTTATTGAGTCCATGTGCCGGTTCTAGCAAGGCCCACCTAAGTGTCTTGCCCATGTCCGAGGCTTTGCATCATACCCCCTTTGTGTGGCCAAGATTAAGCCACGTTTCCTTAAATCATGCATCCACCCTCCTTAACAATCATTTTAGGCCATTCCCAAAGTGCCAATATAAGACACCAAGGGTCTTAAGGAGGCATAATGATTTTTCATTAATTCATGAAAATCCAAAAAGCCACAATTCCACTTGGAGACTCCCTTTTGAAGGTTCCTCTTCAAAGGAAAAATATAAGCATGTCAAAATTCAACACTTGAATTTTACCCGAGTTAGGTCATGCCACCTAGTGCATGTGTGCTAAGCCATGGGCTACAACTGCTACATCGCATGCAACACCCCACTACATTGCATGTGGTAGTGGCCTAAGTAGCGTGTGGTACTTGCTATGTTGCTTGTGGCACCTGTTATGTTGTGTGTGGCACTTGCTATGTCAAGTGTGATACCTATTGTGTCAGTACCTACTATCTAGCTTACGACACCTGTTGTGTCACGTGCTACTTGCCACCTCATCGTGCCAGCTCATGTGTTGTACCACCAAGCTCGCGCATATGATGCATTGAACCTTGGTTTCAATTTGCCTCACTCTCCTAGGGTCTTTATGGGTGCAAGGTGCCTACCCATGAGACCCTTGGCACTGTGTCACTTGAGTCAAGGGGCTAACAATAGGAGACATGAAACTAGTTAAAGATAATTGATTTTATTGATGGCCTAGAACTTTAGAGCAATTTATTTTTCAAATAGTAAAATATTTGGCTACATTCTTAAATTTAATTTTCTGTTCATTTCTATGATGAAGTTTATATTGGTTATATTATGGTGTGTGATGTTTCTTTTTTAAGGGAATTTATTGTCATCAAAACTTTATATTCAAAAAATCAATACTTTCTTTTCAGCCTTGTGAATGATCTTTCTTTGACTTTTTGTTTGTGCTTTTTGTCATGTTACAACCACGCTAGATTCAATTTATCTCACTTACTCTATTTTATTCACCAATTACCACTCTGGCAGGGCATTTGTAGCTCAATAAGGCCATGTGTTACTATATAATCCATGATAATGACTACCTTTGGTCACATATATCTTTAGCACCATTTGGAGTATATAAAGTTCTAGGGAAAGGAAAGAAATAGGAAGGTATCTAAATTTTCTTGTTTGGTTTATTGCGGAAAAGTATGAATAAATATCAAGTATAATTAAAATTTTTACATTTTCAAATTCTTCACTCTTCATATAAAAGAGAAGAAGAAAAAAAAATGTGGATAAACATAAATGAAAAATCTATCCAATTTAAACCCATCCGTTTTTTTTTTCTTCATTTTTCTTTCCTTATATTTTCTTTTCTTCCTACCTACTCCCAAACTTTTCAAGTTTCAGAAGGAGCCTTGATTTTTCCTACTTTTTATGTTTGTTTTTCTCCCCACATGTCCTTTTAGACATGCTTATCCATTACCATAGGCTCCTGATATTTCCTTTTTCTAGACAACTGACATGAGTTAAACGATTTCGTAGGGGAGGCTATTTATGTGGATGACATTCCCTCTCCAACAAATTGCCTACATGGGGCTTTCATTTATGGTACAAAGCCTTTGGCTGGAGTAAAGGGTATCAAACTTAACCCCAAATCAGTGGCAGCTGGAGTCAGTGCACTTATTTCTTTTAAAGATATCCCAGGGGAGAACATAGGCTGTAAAACTATGTTTGGTACTGAACCTTTATTTGCAGATGATTTTACCCGATGTGCTGGAGAGTATATTGCTTTTGTGGTAATTCGATGATTCTGTCTTTCTCGTCCACCAATATATATATGCATATTTTGCTTTCTGTTGGGTTTATTATAAATTTTCTTTTAATGGGCGTAGCATACAAACACATTTGATTAGTTTATGAACTGAGAAGCCCAGTTCAGTCACTGGTCGTATATGTGTATAGGTTGCAGACACACAGAAACATGCAAATATGGCTGCAAACCTTGCAGTGATCGATTATGACATGGAAAATCTGGAACCACCCATTTTATCGGTAGAAGAGGCTGTTAGGAGATCTAGCTTTTTTGAGGTTCCTTCCATCATTAGCCCAAAACAGGTTGGTGATTTCTCTAGAGGAATGGCTGAAGCAGATCACAAGATTCTCTCTGCTGAGGTACTTCTCATTTACTTGTTATACAATTTTTTTCTATTCCTATTAATGTTTTTCTTTCTTGTTTTGGTTTTATGATAAATGCTTTCTGAATTGTCACATCCAGATCAGACTTGGGTCACAGTATTATTTCTATATGGAGACACAAACTGCCCTTGCAGTTCCCGATGAAGACAACTGCATTGTGGTTTACAGTTCAATCCAATGCCCTGAAAATGCACATACTACGATTTCGAGATGTCTTGGTATTCCTGAACACAATGTCCGTGTGATCACAAGAAGGGTTGGAGGTGGTTTTGGTGGAAAGGCCATGAAAGCAATTGCTGTGAGTATATAATTGATGGTTACATTGTGTGTTTGTGTCCATATGGCCAAAAGAGTACGGCCATTTGAAGGAGAATACGAGGAAAACACACACACACACAAATGCACACATAGTTCTTCCTTTATCTGACTCTGTTTCCTCTGATGGCCTATCTTTTGTACTGTTCCTTTCCCTTAACAATGGCTTCTAAGTGAAATCACTCAATCTATGGTGCCTCAGGTAGCTACAGCATGTGCACTTGCAGCATACAAATTACAACGCCCTGTCCGGATATATATGAATCGCAAAACTGACATGAAAATAGCAGGAGGAAGACATCCAATGAAAGTAACCTACAGTGTAGGGTTCAAATCGAATGGAAAGATTACTGCCTTACACGTTGATATATTAATCAACGCAGGAATGGGTGTCGATATAAGCCCAGCTATGCCTATGCTCATGGTTGGTGCCCTTAAAAAATATGATTGGGGTGCTTTTTCTTTTGATATAAAGGTTTGCAAAACAAACCATTTGTCTAAATCAGCAATGCGTGCTCCTGGGGAGGTACAAGCTACATTTATATCTGAAGCTGTAATTGAACATGTCGCATCTACTCTTTCCATGGATGTGGACTCTGTGAGAAGCGGAAACCTCCACACTTTCAACAGCCTCAATTTTTTCTTTGAGGGCTGTGCTGGTGAACCTGTGGAGTACACTTTACCTTTAATCTGGGATAAGTTGGCTACTTCTTCAAGTTTTAAAGAAAGGACTGATATGGTAAAGCAGTTTAATATGTGCAATAAATGGCAGAAAAGGGGTATTTCTCGAGCACCAATTGTGCATGAAATTTCATTAAAAGCAACTCCAGGGAAAGTAAGCATTCTTAGCGATGGATCTGTTGCTGTGGAAGTTGGGGGATTGAGTTGGGGCAGGGACTGTGGACAAAGGTGAAACAGATGACTGCATTTGCCCTCAGTTCAATTGGATGTGATGGAATGGGAGACTTCTTGGAGAAAGTAAGGGTCATACAATCAGATACCCTAAGTTTAATACAGGGGGGGTTGACTACTGCAAGCACTACATCAGAGTGCAGCTGTGAAGCTATTAGACTCTGCTGCAATATGTTGGTTAAAAGACTGACTCCTATCAAGGAGAGATTGCAGGAGCAAATGGGTTCTGTTGAATGGGGCACATTGATTCTTCAGGTAATTATGTGCACATTTGGTATATTTTACATTTTTTTTCTTTTGCTGCCTTTGTTGGAATTATAGGGTTGAAAGAGAAGTATAAATAATTAAATAAATGAACATACAATTGGGTAGAATTAAAAATTTACTATCTCCTATCACTCTTATTAAAATATCATGTCTCTTATTTATAGATAATAAAATCAAAAACTTTCAATCATAAAATAAAAACTTTCTAGGACTTAACTACTCAAATATAGAAAATAAAGCAGCACTCAAAATAATTTTTTTTTTCTTTAACTTGACTAAATCTAATTCTAATCTTTAGAAACTTTTTAAATAAAGTTTAACTTTCTAACATACCCCCTTATAAATTTGATTTGTAACTCCAAGTAGCATCCTTAACTGTCTAAAATCTTCAAACTTAAGAGCTTGGTAAAAATATCAGCAATTTGATCTTGAGATTTTGCAAATTGTAATTGCACTTCCTTCTTCATAACGCACTTTGTAATAAAATGATTTCTTATATCAATGTACTTGCTTCAATCATGAAAAACAAGATTTTTTTTATGATGCAATTGTTGATTTCGTATTCACATGGTGTATACCTTATTGTTGCATGTAACCCTTAGTCATGAACCTTGCTTTGTATATCTCTATTTCTCCTTTCACATCCTTCTTACTTTTATTTCCTCATCCATAACATCTTTGTATCATTAATTTGTTTTGAATTGCTCTTTCAAAACTTTTAGGTTCATGTACGGGAATAGAAAATCGAAGTGATCTAACCCTTTTTTGTTTTCTCTACAAATTAGAAGCTTAAGGATGAGTCACCAAAATAATAATGGTCTAATTCCATAAAAGGCCTCCTATGATACTATTGGGAGAAACCTTTTTCTAGATGTAAACCACCAATTCATATGATATTTATTCTTTTACAATTAATTCTTCTTGTATTCATGTTGGTCATCATTTTTTGGGTATTGAAAGAGCATTATGTAGGAATTCAGAAACAATCAAAATCAAACCATCAGTATTAGTATCTCCAAAGAAAAAAAAAAACATTACTTCAGAAACAATAACTACTCAAAACTATGACTCCTATAGTTAAAAGTACTGATCGAAGAATATGACAACATTGATCATACTAAACTGGGGTTGAGTTGATTCCATCCATGATTATATAAATTCTGAGTGGTACTTAAGGCATAGACCTTATGGTATTCTTTTTGATATTTTTCCCACTAAAAGAGTTCTTAAACTAGATTTATGGGAAAGCAATATGTAACAGAACTTCATATGTTTAAATCCAAATTAAATATTAAAGACATTTGCCATCTTTTCCAAAGATTTTTTTTTTTTTTTCATTTTACTTTCTTCAGACTTGCTCAAAGTTAGATGTTGAATATCTCTTACCATTTAGCAATTTACTTCATCAAACTGCAGGCACAAAGTCAAGCTGTGAACTTATCAGCAAGTTCTTACTATGTCCCTGACTTTTCTTCCTTTCAATACCTAAACTATGGTGCAGCAGTGAGTGAGGCAAGTTTTTCAAGATCCCTTTAATTCCTCTCCATAGAGTTTTTATTGAAATTAAGTTAGTATTCTTCAGGTAAACTTGGAGGAGACTAGGCTTTCATGCTTAACCATGCTTCAATTTTTACTATAATAATGAAACATTGGGTGTCACAGGTGGAGGTAAATCTTCTCACTGGACAAACCACAATTTTGCAATCTGATATTATATATGACTGTGGTCAGAGTCTCAACCCTGCTGTGGATTTAGGACAGGTTAGCCCAACTACAATGTTAAACTATTTCATCTCCTTCTCCACTTTTCTATCCCTAAGCTTTGGCATTCAACCTCTTCCCTGATTTTATTCTCCACATCCACATATTAATGCAATGGAACTTTTTCATTGATAATACTAAAGGATGTTTATAACTGTTCAATGTTTCCTTATCCTTAAAGCTTGTGCTTATTAGATCCATATGCCTGTAATATTCTTTCTGAGTTGCTTTACAGATAGAAGGAGCTTTTGTTCAAGGAATTGGGTTTTTTATGCTCGAGGAGTACACAACTAATTCAGATGGACTGGTGGTCACCGAAGGCACATGGACTTACAAGATCCCAACAATCGACACAATACCCAAGCAGTTCAATGTTGAGGTACTGAACAGCGGACATCATAAAAATCGTGTTCTTTCTTCTAAAGGTATTTCTCTTCAACTCTTCATTGAAAATGCATCCTAGTTATAGAGAAGAAACTGGATAATTTGTTTTCTAATTTTACATGGTTGCTAAGAAAATGTTACAAAATTTGTATCGAATACATAAAGCAATAGACCTGCTTGCAATAATGCATAATTAACACTTGTTTCTATGAGATGTTACGAATTTATGAATTTGTGACCAAAATAGATGTTTCATTATTAATTTGAGAAGCTCTCTTGTTGGAAAACAAGAAAGGGTAGAGCAAAGGTGTGGGTGAGGAGTTAGAGGTAAGAGGGTGTTGGAGAGAATAATTCAGATCAAAAGCACACCTGTTGGGAAATGCCAAATTGTCTTTGAATCTTTGAGAATCTAGAAGAGTTTGCTTTTTCTTTTCTTGGGTTTTCTATAGAAATGGAGTAATTTGCAGTATTCATTAGAAGTAACTCTTGTTGAGATCAATGGAATGATATTCATAGCATGTGAGGCAAGGCTAGACACCTTTCCTTTTCATTATGGTTAGTGTTTCATTCATGTTAATGCCCATAGTGGTGAACCTCTATCTAACTCTTAACCATTAAACCAAGATCTTTAACCCACTTCAATTTACCTGATATTATGAGGGCAAGCTCTACAATTAAGGGGATTAAGACCGGTATTGGATCCCCACAGCAAATATTCCAAGCTGTTTCAACATAAGATACCATGTCAAGGTTAGGTAAATTTAGGGGTTTATACCCTGCGGAAGGTCGGCAGCCAACTAGATAAGAAGTGTTGTTGATATGGTTTTAAACCAAAAAGGTGAATGGTTAGTAACTCGTTACAATAGCATGAGACATACCAGTAGTAGTAACAGCTTAGTACGGCTAACTATCTGCAAAAACTTGCTTTATTTGCTACTAGTGCAATTCACTATGCAATTCATTTTGAATAAAATTCACTAGTAAACCTCCTCTGTAATAATTCCAAGTTTCCAACACACTGCTTTATGTAGATCAATGAATCATAATCAGCAAGGTAAATATGTTTTGCGCAGCTTCTGGTGAACCACCGTTACTCCTAGCTGTTTCAGTTCATTGTGCTACAAGGGCAGCTATTAGAGAAGCCCGGCAACAGCTTCTTTCCTGGACTGGGCTAACCAAGTGTGATTCAACATTCCAGTTGGAGGTCCCGGCAACAATGCCTGTTGTGAAGGAGCTCTGTGGACTGGAGAATGTGGAGAGTTACTTGCAAAGCTTGCTGTCTTAATGCTGGAAACCATTTCCTGCTTTTGATTGAATCCATATGTTTCTAGTTTATTATTGTATGTATATGATGGTAGAAGTTGTGGTTGTATATATGCATTGGTCTAATGAATGCTCCTAGCTCACAGGCACTGATGATCATATAAATAAATTAAACCCTTTGAAGGAAATGCACTCAAAGAACAAAGTAAAAGCCCGTTTCTCAAAAGAGATGAATGATTTTCGACAGTTGTAAACATTTTAAATGAAGTTCAAGAACTCTCAACTACATGTTAGAGAATTAAAGGTCGCTGTCGGAGGTAGAACATGAACCACTTGAGCAACCAATCTACTAGTGCCTAAACCAGTTAAAGTTCCCCTCAATTGATAGTGCTACTGTTACTTACTAACCAACACGTTCCACTATCCCTATTGAATCGATCAATTGTGCAACTGATCCACCTGGTCCTTTGTTCCCAAAATTATGCTTTTGTCATCTTTTATTCCACAAAGAGTCCAAAAAATCGGCCAAATATAGTCAATATTTCAGGAAAATCCCAAAATTTCGCCAAAATAAATCGCTATGAAATGTCTCCCACGCACTTTTCCAAAAAAATCGCTAATTTATCAGCGCCAAAATTTCAGCAATTTTTTCAAAAAAAATCATGAATTTTTGGCAAGTTATTCGCAAAACCCAATTTAAAAAGAAAAATTAGCTGTGTTTTTTCCAATTTATCTTTTATTTTAAATTTATACTACCTTTTATTTTATATTATCATTTTATGTTTAATTATTTTTCATATTTATCTCATTAATCCTATTTTTAAAAATTACTATCACTTCAGTTTTAATTTTTTATATTTATCCTTCTAATTTTATTTAATTTTAAATGTTTTTATTTTAAATATTAAAAATATAAATTTATTCAAAATTTGATAAAAAAAATAATGAGTTCTAATATTTTATAAATTAAAATTAATTTCATAAAATAAATTATTAGTATAACTTTTATACTTTTAATTATTTAAATAAATTAATGTTAATAGCAAAAAATTATCACCACAAATTTGTAACAAAATTTTAGAAATAAAATTTCAAATAAATTTTTTATATAAATTGATTAAATTTTTTATTTAAAATGTAATAAAACATGTTTTAATAAAATTAATTTTTAATTTTTAAAATAAATAAATATAAATATATTAAAGGAATTTAAGTTAATATTTTCTTGAAAAGTTTGATAAACATTATATTTGATCACACCTATGTTAATTACAGTTACAAAATAATTATTCTTGCTTATTTGATCATTTTTTAAAGTTTTTTTTAAAGTATTTTCATAAATTTTTAATGATTTTCATGTTACTATATTTTTGTCAAAATATCCACAATATTTTTGTCAGAATATAGCCGATATTTTATTGATATTTTCGATATATCTATAAAATTCAAGTATTAATATATTTGTATTTATCAATATTTCAAACCTTGTCAATACAATTTTTTATGTTACTAGAAAAAATATAAAGAAAATATAAGTTTTGTTTTAAAAAGAATTAAAATCTCAATAGAATTTTTTTTTATCATTTGGTAAATTTTATATTAAATATTAATATTTTTAAAATAATGTTATAATTTTCTTAGTAAAATTTAAATTTGTTTAAATAAATAATGTAAATGAGTGATAAAACTTTTTATTCAACAATTATCTATAATATAATAAGTGATATTATTAATTCATTATTATTTAATTAAATATAAAAGTTTAAAAGATTTAAATATGAATGAAAATCACTGTGTAGACCCCCAAATGTGAATATCAGTTTTTTTTTCACCTCTCTGTAGCCCAATTTTGACAGGTGTTGCCACCTTGGCTGGACACGTGTCAAATTTTGGATGGTCACTATAGAATCAAAGAAGTGGGTTGAAAGGCCAATAGAAAGGTGACACATGTCAGGAGGGAATGAAGGAAAGCTGCAGAACCGTTTGGGATATTCTTTTTGGACAACTAGGTGATGCTTTTTTAGGGAGGATGGCCGAGTGAGTGGGGGGGGGGGGGGGGGTGGGGTTTAGTTGCCGTGAGGAAGATATTTTTGAGGGTGAGAGAGAGAGAGTTTTTAGAGGTGAGAGAAAGAGCTTGGGCTGCAAGGAGAGGAGGAGGGATCTTTCTGTTAAGGAGGGACTTTTTGAGAGGATATTGAGAGGAGGGGGTATCCATGGCTGAAGGGAGATATTTTCTGAGAGGTGAGGGAGAGTTTTCTTTCTGATAGTTAGGGTGGTACTCCATTGCCTGAAGAAGAGGTTGAAGAAGGTTGCCCGTGGAATTCCCAGACAGCCCTCAAGCTAGGTACATTCTTGTTTCTCAATCTGCTGTCTCATTCTTTACTGATTTATGAGCATTGGCTTTGATTGTTTGTCGTGGACATCAAGGGCCACGGGGTTGTTTCGATTGAATATGCTTATTCACATATGATGCTCTGCTTCGTCTCTCTCCTGCGCTTGATTTTCTTTTCTTCTGAAAGTGATTGGATCCTCTTTGAACTTGGTTTGGTTTTGATTTGTTATATTGAAGATTTCCAGATCATCCCCACCTGTATTAGTTCATAGCTATTACATGAAACGTGAGGCTATAGTTGCTCTGTTATGTTTTCCCTCACCTATCCTTTGTTTTCTTGGTTTGTTTTTTTTCTTCTTTCCCCTGTTTTTGATGCTTACCTGGAGAGTTGTACATTGTGAACGCAAGACATGAATATTTTCTGGGTGCTTATGGACATGAGGTCCTTTGAAAGATGAGTTCATAAGGCTATCTGACATCTCCTTCATGGGTAAATGCCTAAGCATCCACCAGAAATTCAGAGAAATTTTTGTGAATAAGATGGCAAGCATGCAACAATCTGTGTAGTGCGTATGATCCTTGTGGTTTGTGAAGCTCACATGGGTTATTTTGGATGTTGAAAGCAATGGTAAGGTTCAAGGCTCGCTATTAATCCGCTTAGTAGCCTCACAAGGATATATATTGTTCATGTAAAGATCATCTCAGCCATCTAAAAAGACCAATTGAGGAAAGAATGTTGACAATTACTGGGAGATTTATTACTCGTTGGGGAGGTAGTTTGTATAACCAAATTAAGAAAGTGGAAATCAGTTAATTCCGCGAGCTTCTCTGTGAATTCTAAAGGAAATATGCATTGAAGGAGAAAGGCTACTGAATTTCTGAATAAATGCTCACCACCTCACCCATCTTAGCTTAACCCAACCCATTCGTTGCATACCTATTAAACCATTCATACCCATCATGTGTCTTCAAATTGATGAATGGTTTTTTTTTTCTCATTCATACTTTTATTCATTCATGTACAAAGTATATATAAAGAGTAATCACCATTCTAAGAATGGGAAAGAATGATACAATGAAGGAATGATATAAGGAAATAATGATACAAGGAAATGAATGATATAAGGAAAGAATGATACAAGGAAAACATTCCTAATATCTCAATACTCCCTTTTAAGGAAAGAATGATACAAGGAAAGTATTTCTAATATCTTAACACTCCCCCTCAAGTTGGTGCATAAATGTCACACATGCCCAACTTGTCTAAAAATATTGATAACACTTGTCTTGAGACAACTTTGGTAAGGATATTAGCCAATTGATCTTCTGATCGAATTTTAGGCAATTCCACAATCTTATCATCCAACTTCTCCTTAATGAAGAATCTGTCCACCTCGACATGCTTTGTACGATCATGTTGTACTGGATTATGTGCAATGCCACATGCAGCTTTATTGTCACAAAACAATCGGATTGGTTGCCTAGATAGGTAACCTAAATCTTGTAAGAGGAGTCTTAGCCATAATGCCTCACAAAGTCCTAAAGCCATACCCTTAAATTCCGCTTTTGCACTTGAACGAGCGACAACATTTTGCTTCTTACTTTTCCATGTCACAAGATTGCCACCTACAAAGGTAAAGTAACCAGATGTAGACCGCCTATCATCCATTGCACCAGCCCAATTAGCATCAGTATATATTTCTATGCTCTGATGATCAACATTTTTAGCGAACAAAATTCCCTTCCCAGGAGCATTCTTCAAATACCTCAAAATACGCATGACTGCATTCATATGTTGTTCTCCAGGATAATGCATGTATTGACTCACTACACTCAGTGCATAAGCAAGATCTGGTCTTGTATGAGCTAAGTACATTAATCTCCCCACAAGTCTCTGGTATCTTCCTTTATCGGTTGATACTTGATTAGGTTCAACACATAATTTTAGACCTTCTTCTATTGGTGTATCAACAGGTTGACATCTCGACATTCCAGTCTTCTGTAAAAGATCTAAGGCATACTTTCTTTGAGACAAAAAAATTTCTTCACTCAATCGAGAAACTTCAATCCCAAGAAAGTATTTCAGAGGACCTAGATCTTTCATTTCGAATTCTCTAGATAGATAATTCTGTAGAGCTTTTCTTTCTTCAGGATCATTTCCTGTAACTACCATGTCATCCACATATACGATGAGTGTCGTAATCTTACCATGTTGCTTTTTCAGGAACAAAGTGTGATCTGAATTACTTTGACGATGGCCAAAAGCTCTCATTGACTTTGTGAACCTTCCAAACCATGCTCTCGGGGATTGCTTCAACCCATACAATGACTTCTTCAATTTGCACACCTTTTGACATTGCTTTTCTGACCCCATGCATCCTGGTGGAAGATCCATATATACTTCTTCAGATAACTCGCCATGCAAAAAGGCATTTTTTACATCGAACTGTTGTAATGGCCAATCCAGGTTTGCAGCTAAAGACAGTAATACTCGAACTGTGTTGATCTTAGCTACAGGTGCAAATGTTTCTGTGTAGTTAATTCCATAAGTTTGAGTGTACCCTTTTGCTACCAGTCTTGCTTTAAAACGTTCAATACTTCCATCTGCCTTGTACTTCACTGTATAGATCCAACGACACCCAATTGGCTTCTTTCCTGGTGGACATTCTACGAGTTCCCATGTTTCATCCTTCTACAATAATTTCATCTCTTCATTCATGGCTACTTTCCACCTTGGATCAGCTAAGTCTTCCTGCACACTATTAGGAATAGCTACAGTAGATAATTGATTTACAAATGACTTATTTGATTCAGACAAACGATGGTTAGACACATAGTTGCTCATGAGATATTTGACTTTGGTAGACAATTCAGGTTCATATGTGGGTTTAGGAATACCTCTATTATGACGGTGTGGTAACCGTTTCATGAATGGATCAGGTTCCAAATTAAGAACACTCTTAGCAGACGACGATTGGTTTGGTATTTCAGTGAAGGCATCTTCGGACCCAAATTGTTCAGATAGTTCAATTGTACTGTTTTTCCCCTCTTTTATCACTTCTTCAACTTCTAGGTGGTCATTACTACTTGGTTCACCCACTTCCTGGTTCACTAGTTCAGATTATCCAAATTCATCTTCCTCAAAGATATGATAATCATAATCGAAAGTCTGAATTTCCTTATGGTACTCCCCCTAAAGTTCAGACTCAAATGAAAAATACATCGAATCTTCATGAAACACCACATCCATTGTAATAAACATTCGTCGAGTTGGAGGATGGTAACATCAATATCCCTTTTTGTGCAATGCATATCCAACAAACACACATTGCAATGCACGAGAAGTTAACTTGGTGCGTTGGTGTTTGTGTAGATGCACAAATGCCACGCAACCAAAAACACGAGGAGGTAAATTTGGGACGGTTGGGGACAACTACGGCATTAGTAAGAGCTTGGAGAGGTGTTTTGAAGTCAATTGAGCTGGAAGGTACTCGATTGATCAAGTATACGGTAGATGTGATTGCTTCTCCCCAATAAGATATCGGCATTTTTGCTGCTATCAAGGAAGCACGAACAACCTCTAACAAGTGCCGATTTTTTCGTTCAACGACTCCATTTTGCTGGGGTGTATTGGAACAAGTAGTCTGATGAATGATTCCATGTCCTTCCAAATACTTTTGAAGATCAGAATTCTGATATTCTCCACCATTATCGCTATGCAGAACCCGAACATTTGCATTGTACTGAGTT
Organism: Vitis riparia; assembly: GCF_004353265.1. Lineage (NCBI taxonomy): Eukaryota > Viridiplantae > Streptophyta > Magnoliopsida > Vitales > Vitaceae > Vitis > Vitis riparia. The sequence continues at coordinate 33,432,115 of NC_048448.1, read as the reverse complement.
TCAATCATTTTATGAAAATTTTGAAACAACAAGTTCACTTCATCTTTGGTCTTCATCAAGTATAACCAAGTTATTCTGGTACAATCATCAATAAAGGTAACAAACCAACGCGAGCCACTCAAAGTTGGGACTTTGGATGGGTCCCAAACATCAGAATGTATAACCATAAAAGAAAGTGGACTTTTATTCAAAATTAATGGAAACGAAGCACGATGGCTTTTAGCCATTTCACAAATATCACAACGGACACTAGAAATATCACACCTTGCAAACAAACTAGGAAACAATTTTTTTAAATAACCAAAGGAAGTATGTCCCAAACGTCGATGCCACAACCAAATTTCAGACTTTTTCTTTTCCCCCTCAGATCCATTTGCCATCAAGGCTTGTCGCAACTTATTGGAATCCTTTAACTGCAAGTCCAAGTAATAGAGTTTTCCCCGCTTAATACCATAACCAATCATCTGTCTTGTTTGGATGTCCTTAAAAACACAAAATTCAGGTCAAAAAATGACAATACAAGATAAGGTTGTAGTGATTTGAGAAACTGACAAAAGATTGTAATCTAAAGATGGAACAACTAAAACAGAATCCAATTTCAAAGTATCAATAATAGTTAAGGATCATTCCCCAATGACTGGTGTTATGTTACCATTGGCTGTGGAAACAATTTTTTGTGAGAAAGGTCTAAGGGGTGAGACCTGTCTAGAATCAAAAGTCATGATCTGTAGCACCAGAATCAATTATCCATGCACTATTAATAACAGGTGTAGAAGTATTTAAAAACTTACCATGATAATCTGTAGTGGCTACCAATGCAGAGACATTCTCAGTAACATCAGTCTCTATTTTTATTTCGGCAACAACTACAGTCGAGGTTTTCTTGGAATATTTTTTCCATTGATCACGATTATGATCCCACCAGTCTGGATATCCCACAATTTCAAAGCAACGACTCTTGGTATGACCAGTCTTATTGTAGTGAGTGCATTTGAAAGTTGACTTATCAATATTAGGGCATGTCTTAGGATGGTTGGTCTTGGATTGGTCCTGCCAATTCTGGGTTGATCGTTGTCAGACTACCATAGCTAAGGTGTCGAACCAGATCTTGGGTGGTGGCTGGCCTTACTGACAAAATATCCAAGATTTTAGTTCCATGGCTCTGATACCATCTTCAAATTGATGAATGATTTTTTTTTTTTCTCATTCATACTTTTATTCATTCATGTACAGAGTATATATAAAGAGTAATCACCATTCTAAGAATGGGAAAGAATGATACAATGAAGGAATGATATAAGGAAATAATGATACAAGGAAAGGAATGATATAAGGAAAGAATGATACAAGGAAAACATTCCTAATATCTCAATAATGTGTACACTGCAATCACTCTCTTTCTTCATATCCGTTGTCATTCCTTCACTTCCCCACATTACCCACTTCATCCATTGCGTTTATATCCTTCATGCCCACTATCATCTTTCATATTCCTATATCTTCATGTCTCATGTCCCCATGCACACACCCATTTCTCATCTATCGTATCCTCTCTCACTACACCACAGGCATGCCCATTATCCCCTCATTTCATCACCTTTCCACCATGCTCCGTGTCAATACCCTTCATGCTCCTCCAAAACCACTCATATCCTTCATAAATACGTCTCATACTCTCCCATGTGTATGCTCAACTTCACCTTCACGTGCCCTTCATGCCCATATTCAATACTCTATCACCTATTTCTCATCCATTTTTTTCTCTCAACCAAGTTCATGTGATCTACGTATGCATGGCTGCCCTAAACCCTCTCCCAAGCTTTTCATTCGTTGTTATATTCAAGCCCCGAGTAGCATCCCTCCATGCTTGGGGCGTCATGTCGAGCTCACCATCCCTGGATGTTCATACGCATTGAAGATACCCACTACACCTGGCTACCCTATGGTGAAGCTTTCAAAGACTACGTGAGAGATATGGATCAGTTGCATTGTTTGTCGTGGGTGTCATGGTGTCCACTGATAATGCTATCCTTATGAATCTAAACTCGTTGATGGAATGGCCGAGTTGGTTCGTTATGCTCAAGTTTGAACGCATGGCAGAGACCCATATGTTGAAGGAGACAGGTCACGGTTCGAGAAATCCTCAAACGAAGCATGGAATTGATGGAGTACATGTATTCTATTTTGCACCCATCAACACGCATTAAGTGGCGTTGTTGAAGGGCCATGTTGAGCATAATGAAAGGATTAGTGAGGTTTCTTGGTCATGCGTTCTCTGTCAAACTCAGAAATGTTGGCATTTTGTATAAGCGCTTTTGCATGGAGAATTACAGTTTAGAGTTAAGTAGTTTGTTCGTCAACGAAGTGCGAGGCCCACGTCTTTGACATCTAGCCAGAGCATGCACCTGAGAATGCTTGCAGTCGTACCTCACATTATTGCAGCCCAGCTCCTCTTTACTGTATAATATACACCGAGGACGAGTTCTACGATGTGGAGAGGTCAAATCCAATTTATAAATATGCTCTTGTTGTGAATGAAGAGGAGATGTATTATACTTACGAGCTTGTTACTAGCTCTGTTACTTTGAGGCTGGTGTTAAATCCACATGGATATGTGCAGCGTTTCACATGGATTGATCAAACACGTGGGTGGATCCTTTATTCATTTGCACAAAAGGACGACTATGACAGTTATGCTTTGTGTGGTGCATATGGCAGCTGCAACATTAACCATCCTTGGAAATGTTGAGGCCTTGTGTCCCTGTGATCCACGTAGCTGCCAAATGGACGCACGCTTTCAACCAAGATTGAGTTCTTGTTCAGTTGTCCCTGCAAAAGATGTCTGGACAGGGCGTCCGGACACACCCTCCGATGGTTTTGTCAGCCATGGCTAGAGAGATTAAGAAGTTGGCACAGTTGGCCTTTTACTAGGTATAGCAAGCTTACCTTCTTCCTTGTGTGAAGGTTCATATATATAGTGTCAGAGGCTCTGCCTCCCTCTTTAATGATGGGAAGACTTTTTGGCTCGTCATGATGCCTCTAGGTGGTGGCAGGGTCATCATCACCCTACGGGCGGTTGTCAGAGATCGTGAGAGATGACTTGCCATCATTCCTGTCATTTCGCTCTGTAGGCGGCGGAACGTGGGCTGTGGCAGGCTGTCAGAATGACGTAGCAAGGCATGCTCACTTTAGACAATGATCCGGACCACATATCCGGATAGGATATGGCGGTCGTCCGGATGTGATATGGCGGTCGTCCGAATGTGATGTTCGCGAGTGTCGTGTGCCTCTCCCTGAGGGAGTCCGGATAGGGGAGCGCCACGTGTCCTCTTGGGGGAAATCCGGATGGAGCTGATCTGGATAGAAATGCGTGCCACGTGTCATCAGGGGGAGGGGTCCCTACAGGAAATGTACATGTATGAAAGGATTTGTGCCAAAGTTCCTCAAGGAATGGAACATGGTGGGTTGGTCTAATGGATGTGTTCGGAGCACTCCACTGGATTGTCATAAGGATGAGAGGTCGTCGCTTGGTTCTTCTTTGTGGAGCCGCGACGCTCAACACTTGATTACTAGTGCAGTTGCAGCGGAGGCATATACTTCCGTGACCTCAACTGCATCTAAACCTGAGCATGAGCTAATATTTAAAGTCCTTCAAGTGGACTTGGACGAGTAAATGGACAAGGGTTTTCGAGTATGCGTGGTGGGTGAAGACGTGGGTCGCTATGGAGGTTCCTATGAGGAGACAAAAGGGCATGGCTACAAAATATGGGATCCCAAAGGCTAGTAGGGCCCACAACATCATGGTCTAATTTGGTGACCTATACAGCTTCCAATCACACCTCTAGGGTAGGTATTGCATGGCCACCTTTTGGACATGCTACTTTGGCCACGAGCTTTTCCTATGTGTCTTCATTTCATCTATTCTAAACATAATTTCTCGCACTCTCATTCCTACAAATAATTTTTTCAAATCCCATTTTATAAATAACTTTTCACATTTCAATTTTCAAATAAATTTCAACTCTTTTCCTCTTCATCTTTAGGGACTCTTCAGATTTCAAAGTCTCATTTTCAAATAAATTTTTGTTGCCACCTCTCTTCGGCATGCAACTTTCAGGACTTCCCTGATTTTAAAATGTTTTAAAATAAGTAAGAATAAAATTCCATAATTCCAAGCAAGGGAATTTATGGAATTAATTCATGCAAAAATGAATTGGGTTTTGGTGGGGGCCCCACATATGTTATTTCATGATTGATTGATTGATTGATTTACTTATCATGCGTGTTTGATCTATTCTGTTCTTTTATATGCGCCTAATTTCATCTAGTCATCGTTTACTAATTCTGTTTCACGATAGCGCATTCGTGACTGGAGATCCAGGTACGCATCCACTCATATTTTGATAATTCATTATTCCAATTTTGATTCTTATATGTGCATGCTTGATGTGAGTATTCATTGATTTGCTTATTCGATTGCTACGTCAGCTTCATTATATTAGTAGAGACCTGACTTTAAGGACTTAGAGGGGTGCTACGGTCCGTACTGTACCTTCCCGATAAGTAACCTGACCCCCGAACCCGATCCGGTTTTTCACAGATCACCTTTTCCAAAACATGGAGTCACACTTAGGGTTTTTCTTTCTTATTTTGTTTACCCTTTAAAAAAAAATAAAACAAAACTAAGTGGCGACTCCAAGTCAGTTTTCTTAATCAAACAATAAAATCAATTTTTCAAAATAAAAATCGAACTCGCCATTCAAGTGGGAAACACATTGAGCCGAAATGCAGGGTCCACACACTGATAAAAGGTAAAAAGTTTCATGTAATTTTTTTAAAATAAAATAGTTTATTTCATTGAAGAAATGAAAGATAGGATAAGATAAGAAAGAAAAAATTAATAATAAATATAAGTATTATATACATTTTATTTATTTTCTCAAAACACATTCAAACATGATTTAAAATATTTCAAATTTGTTATTAAGAAGAAAAAAAAACTTGATTTCTAAGAGAATTCCAAACAAATCCTAACTGATCTTCATCTCAATTCTAAAATTGGAAGAACACTTTGTGATGATCTCCTACCATAATCAGTCTTCTCTCCATACATATTATAAATAAACCAAAATCAATGGTTGAGACTAATAAATATTATATCGGTGGATGATGGGGCATTTTGTCAAATAGAATGAAGGATGGAGTGACTATGTCATATGCAATGTCGGACCGTTGTGTTGAAGATGACGGCCTAGTTTGAAAGGTTTCTCACAAATATTAACATTTTCTTTTATAGTTTCTTGAGAACACTTTCAGTATTGAATTTGAATATAAAATTAAAATAAAGTATTGAATTTAAATATAAAATCAAAATGAAGTTATTAACATAAAAATTTTCATTAAGTCAAGTAATTAAAACCTTAAATTAAATCCCTATTCCAATAATTGATGTAATAGAAATTGAAGGTAAAAGAAAATATTAAAATTTTCATTACTTTTTAGTTTGTTATCACAATTTAGAAGTCATATAAATAAAAAAGATTAAATTCCCAATTAAGTTGATTATAAGTATAGAAAGTATTAAATTTTGAAGTACCTTTTAAGTTTATGATTATAATTTAAGGAATAATTTCAATTACGCCTAAGTAATTAAAACCCTAACTAAATGAAAAGATTAAATTTATATTTAAGTTGATTATTAGTATTGAAAATATTAAATTTTAAATTTTAAATTACCTTTTAAGTTTGTGATGATAATTTTAGGAATGACCTTCATTACATCATTTAAATTGATTATTAGTATTGATAAGGGTATTTCTAAAAATAAAAAAGTGAAAAACAAATGGTATTTTTATTAGTATAGATTAGTTGTTTTGCTTTGCATGTTATGTTTTATATATTCCATTTGAAGCGTGGAAATATTTTAATTTTCTATTTGAACTGTTCACACTATTGTATGAGTTATTGCTCACTTCATTTTACTATGGAGATATTATTCACACTTATATAGTGTTCAACAAATTTTATCTCTGTTACCATTAATGCACTCAATTTTGGAAGCCTTGCAGCTCTAAAAATGATATTTTATTTTTATTTTTAAAACACATGGATATACAAACTCCTAAATTTTTACGAGGCATTTCAGATATTGGAAAGCCCACTAGTGTTAAAAGGCCCCGAGGCAGAGGCTCGAGGCCAGAGATCCCAATATAAACCCCCATGCTCTTTCTTAATTCTTCCGAGCCCTCAAATCAAACCTAGAAATTGAAATTTTTGTGCAGAGTAGAAAGAAGAAGATGGAAGGAGCAGGCGTCTTGTTGGCAGCTACTCCCCAACGTCTTCTGCCCATCGACGTGACCAAATTGAAAATCAATCACTACGAGTCTTCCACATTTGAGATACCGCCACTACCTGTATTCGAAAAGTTCAATTTGGTGGGGGAGGGGTTTCCTTTGGAATGTGCTTTTTCGTAAGAGAATCCAAACTTTACATGGTTGGCGGTGAAAAACCAATCGCAGAAGCATTACCAGAAAAGCTATGTATTAGGTTCACGGTGGACCTTGATGAGTCGCTTGGAGATAGACAAGGAATTAGTGGATGAGTGATCTGAACTGAGCAGTTATCCTACTTTGTACAGTTTAATGTACAAATACTTTAATTTCATGATAAAACATTTAAATAAATAAACCTCTCACATGAACAAGTTTCTAAAAATATTTGATTTACTACGTTAAAATTGCATTTTTTTTTCCAAATAAAATTCCTTTGAATAGAATGAAGTTTTGAATAATAGAAAAGAAATAGAGCTATTTAAAAAATAATAATGGAGCTATGTATTATGTTTTTTTTAAGAGAAATACAAAAATTTATGTAACAAGAGAGCTCAATGTAACAAAGGACTATTTTAGGAAACAATTAAATTGGTTTATAGAGGATAAAAATTAATTCTAAATAGTAGGAAAAATAATAGAGTTCAACTATGAAGTGTTTGAATTCTTTATGAAATTTTGAGTTCTTGAGATATTGTTGATTCTTTCCAAATTGTTTGCCTTGATTTGTGAATACATTATGAGGAATCTTTTCACCGCCTTTAAGGTCAGCAAGTAGTGATAATAAGGCTAAGCTTGTAAAATCAATTTAAAAAATTTTTAAAAAGCCAAATTTGAAAAGATTCTTTAGGTAAATCATTTGTTAATATATGAGCAATTGGATTTTTGGTAGGAATAGCATATGTGAAGACTTGGTTGTGACTTTTTTCCTGAATGTAGTGATTTTTCAATCTTGATATGCTTTGTGCATGCATGAAAGACTAGATTGTGAGCTAAGTGAATGACACTTTTTTTGCCACAAAGAATGAGGGTACAATGTTCCAATTTGATGCCGAGATTATGAGAGACATTGAAGCCACATGGTTTTAGTGGTAGTAGTAGCCAAAGACTAATATTCAACTTTAGTGCTAGATCATGAAATTGGAGGTTACTTCACAAAAGCCCGAGACAAGCAATGTGACCTAAGAAAAATGCAAAATCCTATTGTGCTTTTTCTAGTGATTGAACAATATTTAGCCTAATCTACATCACAAATCAAGGTAAAACAAAGCTTTAAGATAAGTGACAAGAAACGTGCATTAATGTTCCTTTTATATAACATAAAATACATTTGACATAATGAATGCCCTTTATTTGAAAGTGTTGGCACATGAGAGTTACAACATGAATGACAATAGGTCATGTGAAGGTTGGGCATTTGGGTGAGCCACATAATTGGCAATATTTAGTGACGTTTCTTGGCTCTTGGTTGTTTGGGATAATGTTGGGTTTTTAAGTTATTGAGACAATAATTTTGGAGGAGTCAAACATGTTTTTTTCTTTGACCAAAAGTTCATGAATGTATTTGGTTTAATAGAGGGTAAAGTCTACATACCAAGGAAACATTGATTTCAAGGCAAAAGAAGTGATGAAGTTTGTCTAGGTACTTTTTAGTGTCCTTTTCTCACCTAGTTTTTTTTATCTTTTTTTAGAGGTTTCTTGGGTTGGTTTTGGGGGAGTTTTTGTGAGCCTAAACCTAGGGCTTTGGGTCTCCTTTGTTAGGTTTTAATTTGAGAGAGTTTTAAAGAGAAGTTTGAGCTTGGGTGGAGATGATGACATGTGTCCTATTCTCTACCCTCTCATTGTTGATGGCAAAATTCCGACGTAGCGATTACAGCTACCAGAAATGGAGTTTCGATCAACGCATACGAAGATCCTTCCTTCCTCCTGCAAAAAGATGTTCGAACAGGTTGTCCGGGCACACCCTCCGACGCTCAAGTTAGTATTTCGGAAGTTGTTTGAAAAGCAATGTCGGGAGTGTTCCTCCACGATTTTTCTATTGCTTACCTCCCTGAGAATTACCTTCGAATTTATATATGAGGCAGAGAGGGTGTCCTTATTGGGCCAACGGGTCCCATGGTTATGATTGCGACTCATAGGGTGGCGAAGCAATCATGACCTTCCCGATCCAATGTGACGGTTGTCAGAAAGGCGTTTAGGCGGCGTTTGTCACCTCAATTTATGATTCTCAGTATGGGGGATACGCCAAGCGACCTGAGAAGATTTGTGAATGTCCCATCACGCACTTCTTGCATTGAAGATGAGTGATGATTTAAGGGACTTAGTCAAAAGCGTTATCAGAGTTGCTTTCTTGACTTTGCGCAGAAATTGATCTGGATGATGGAGAGTATGTTCTGAGCAAAAACGTTTGGGGAAACTGAATCGTTAGCAAATGGTATGATCCAGATGGAGGCGTTCATGGATCCGGACATGTATTGACCGGGGAAGTTGAACAGTGTTCACCCCTTTCACCCGACAGTAAATGTCTGCTGAGGGATATCTGGAGAAAGTGAGTCATCCGTCGCATAGCATATTCCGGCTTGAATGAATGATGCCACGTGTCAGCAGGGGGATTATCCTCGTAGTCGGCTGAGAGGGAGCCACGTGGCAGTTTCGGGAGGGATCCCACACTCATGACTTATAAATATGAGCCTTAGGGCTCATTTTTAGGATCACTTTCTACTTTTTAAGGGGAAACTATACTCATTTTGAGAGTGAAAAAAGCAAAAGAGAAGATTGGAAGATTTGGAGGTGAACCTGGCTTGAGGAAGAAGATTTGTGCATGCTAAAAGCCAAGTATCATACTTGGGAGGAGTTTCTTTAGAAAGTCCTTAATTCTAACTTTTTTTTTTCTTTTTTCTTGAGTTTGCTTTTGTTTATTTATTGATTCTTTAGATGATTCTTATATGAGTTGTGGATATTGAAAGATAATGTCATTGACTTCTGACCTATTTCTCTTCATCTTTGGGTCTAATAAGATTTTCTTCATTCTTTTCATATTAAGTGCTTATTAGATGTTTGTTTATTTGCTTAAATTGATTTTTGAATGTTCCTCATGCCCTTCTTAACTTTGATTTGTTCATTTCTTGAATGGATTTCCTTTTCTAGGAGCCTATAGAGTTTAAGAACGTTATATGCGTCTTATTTTGACTTGTGACCCATGGATTTTCTTTTATTCATCATTTAGAGGTTTCAATTTTCCCTTATTTCAATATTTTTTTGGAAGTGTTTTTAACTAATTTTGGAAAGGAGTATCAAGAGCCACATGTGTTTGTTTGTTTGTTTTTTTTTTTTTTTTTTTGCCCAAAAAAAAAAAAGCTCTCTAAAGCCCTTTTTATCGATCTTTTGTTTCTTTTTCAAAATTGATTGCTAACTTGATCTTACGTTCAACTTACTTCTATCTGAAATTCAAGCTTATTTCATGACTAAAAGGTTATGTCCATAGCCATGAGATTTAACCTTGTCATTTTTCTTTAAAACATGACTAGCTTTTAGTCTTTTGTCTTTTTTCAAAAAGGTTCAAAACTGATTTTGATGAGTCATTTTTTAACCCTTGTGAATATCATCCTATGATTATTATGAGCTTGAATTCATTACTAATTTATAATTATTAATGATTGTCATATGTCTTGGCATAGATAGCTTGAATTTAGATAAAAGTATACTCCCTTATGGATACTTTTATATGCATTTGAGTCCCCTTTTCCCTAAATACGAGTGTGATTAGGCATTTCATGCCTTTTGTGATTTTAATTCCATGTTCAATTGAGAGTTGCGATAAGGTACAAGAGTGCTGGAATTGAACTATGGCTCATATCCTAAGCCAACATCACTCATTTTCTTAAATATTTGATTTTCAATTTTTCTTATTTTCTAGAAATATAGATTATCATTGAAGTGTAAGATGAATGAGATTATTCTTAGCCCTTATGAGCTTTTTGCCATGCTTCTTAGAGGGTTGGAATGTTGGATTGTCCATGCAAAATAATTCAGGCTAGTGTTTAGACCTACATATCATGTTTGCTAAATGTCAACTATTTATTGCCTTATTTTTTAGTTTTTTTCTTTTTGGTAAATTTGGATTGTTTAGCATGTTTTAAATTATTTTTGAAACTTGAAATTTATTTTATACACCTTGAATATGTCGAAGATTTTTTTTTCCTTGTTGAAAAACTCTTTCCCAAACTCGTTGAATAATCTGTTTTTCTCAGGTGTTTGCTTGTTGTCCTATTTTTGCATACTAAAATGTTTTTGTAAATCAGTCTCAATATTTCATTTTTACTTATTTTTAGGCTTGATGTTTGATCTAGACATCTTAAATAAACTTGAGAGTTTTGGTCTAATTAAAAAATTCATTGCTATGCTTATGGAATAAATCAATCTTTTGTGTGCTTGTATGTTGTCCTATTTTTGAGTTATAGAGTATTGGTTGAATTTTGTACCATTTGGTGTTTAGTTGGGCTCCTTTAACTTTTAATATGTATTTGAGACATCTTATACATCTTATATAATGTTTGCCCTAATTTTTATCTCACCTCTAACCTTATTAAATAAATTCATCTTTCACATTAACATTTTGTCCTATTTTTGCACCATTTGTATATCTTGTTGAATTAGTCCTATTTGGTGCACTTTTAGCCTTCTTTGGCTCTTGATTCGCGTAATATACATCTTATACATGTTAAATAAGCTCTCCTCTATAACATAACCCTTTTTAACTCTTTGAAAGAAAGTTATTTTTTAAATTCATGTATGTTATCCTGATTTTCCCTTGTTTACATGTTTGAATGAATAAGTTCCATTTGATCCTAACTTAGCAACTTTTGACCTTTGATTTAAATCATAGACATCTTGTACTGTTTGGTGATCTTTTATTTGATGATAGATCTCTTCTTTTGTTTGTAAATTAACTCGTTCTTTGTTATGTAAGCTCATTTCCCTCTTTTGGGTATTATTGAGATATGTTCCTTTCCCCCTTTGATTGTTTGATTCCTTTACTAGGCATGTTGTGCTCTTGAGTAATCTTTATTTGCTTGGCTTTGATCTTAGGATTTTCTAATGTATGTAGCTCATATATTCATCATCTTATTCTTATTCTTTATCACCATGCCTTATAATATATTTCCACTCTTGTCATCTTTTGGTACCTATGATCTATTAGTTATATGTCATAGTTTCCTCGACTTGGTCGGTAGAGACCTTTTGGGGTTTAAAAGAGTCTTATCGATTGCTATATTCCCAATAAGTAATCTCACCCTTGACTTACACTTGATTTTTCGTAGATATATATATATATATATATATATATATACATATAAGGAGTTACTTTTGGGTTTTATTTATGAATTTGTTTTTCTCATTTAAAAATAAACAAAAATAAATATTAATTATGACTAAGTCGTTTTTCTTTTTAAGAATAAAAATGATTCTTGACATTGAATAGGATACACATGAAATGCAGATGCACAATAGTTAAAGTAGACTCAAATTGCATGTAAAATGATTGATGGATAAACATAAATTATTATATTATATGAATTTATTTAACTAAAAAATTTACTATCAACGTGATATCAATAAATTCAAATTAAGAGTACTAGCATCCATTATACCAAATTAGTATGCTGTTTGAATTATCCCTTTTGGATTTGGAAAAACTATAAAATTATCTGCTAAATAAAAATGTTAAGAGTTCATGTCCTTGATTATGTTTAAAATCAAGTTTATCATATTCTTTTTTTTCTTTCTTTTTTCATATATAATATTTTAACTTAATAATTTTCAGTAAATATTTTTAATCATTTGATTTTATGCATAGTATCATATGAAAGATAAAATAAAATCATGGAAGAAAAATCAAAATACAAATCTTGTAAAACCTCTATTAGGACAATAGATCTTAGAAAATGTTACAAACTTACAAACACAGCATCATAAATTCTTTTTAAAGGTTTCCTTTATGGAAAATTTATTAAAATAAGAAAGAAAAATAGAGATGTAATTAAATAAAGAAAATATGAATTCATTAAATATTTATTTTCTAAATTTTCCTTTTAGATTAGTTTAAACTTTTTTTTCTTTTAAACTTTAAATATTATCTAGTAGGATTGGCATGGCGTATTTTTATCAAATGTAAATAGTGGGTTGGAGCCATTAAATATATTTCAATCATGATCAAAGAATAAAATTCTAAAATGGAATGGGAAGGGAAAACATAAATTGCACTCTCTTGTTCTGATAAATGAACTGATCACAAAATTTCCATACTTTTGTTAACATAGATTTGACACCCTTTTAAGTTTAAGTCATCATCTCACTCAGACTCAGATATAAAATGAATCCAACATCTCCGAAACAAGTTGGGAAATACTGTCATCAACTTCAGTGTCAAAATGTCCTGGGGCAATGTGAAGAGTGCTTGAGTGTGGACTTGGTACCACTTCCATATTTTGTATAGGAGAATCTTCCTCTACCAGGCACTCAGCATCACCTGGGGATAATCCGAAGAGTTTTTTCGAAACTTCAATGACTATTTCCCTGATAAACTTAGGCTCAGGCCTGCCATGTAGTATGCACATGCACGTAGTAAGTACAACAATCCATTAAAAGTCGATGAAAATAAAGAACATTGGATTTTCCCTAGTTCTTCTCCATGCAGTTGAAATGTAAATAGGAAACTTAAGTATAAATTAACAAGGTGATCAAGGTATAATGGGCAAATTTCTATTTTGAGTTTGTTTCATTGTTTGTTGAAGATTTTAAATACCATGTTTAAACAAAATCGGAAAATAAGGTTTTGTTTTATAACTATTTTCAAACTTCTCTATGCATGCTCCACTTACGTTGTGGGAGAGGGTATAGCTCCAAGAGGAATGATAGTATCTTGTACTTGAACCAGCGGCTCATTTTTTTCTAAGTAATAAGGAAGAGGACCGAAATATGCCACTGAAAAACTCTACTGAGAAAAAGATAGGTTGTCAAGAATGTAAAGGAGGTAGGATAGGCAGTCAGTTGATCATTATATCTTGTATGGATCATACATGGATGGAGTCGATACCTCTCCTAGGGTTCCCTCATCTAGGATCCCTGTGAAAGAGGATCAAGCCAGCCCTTGCAAGTAACTTGATGCACTATCACCTCAACTCTTCGAGAAATATGCGGACAAAGGATGGAAAATCCATATACCTTTGAACTTTTTCCATTGCTTTATTTATTCCAATATGATATGGCTAGACTTAAGGTCATACTTTTCATTTAAGAATAAAAGTAACATCTACAAAAACATATAAAAAATAAGGGAAAACATCAAACAGTCAAGGATTCTTAGGCTAGCTCTAAAATAACTGGTTATGGGATGAAAACCGCTCCAAAATGCATTGGAAGAGTATGAAAGAAAACCAGTTCTATATTGACTTGAGAAAACCAAAGAATTTTTTAGTTGCTAGTACAAAATTCCTTAATAAAATTGAAACTTTATTCATGTGCAACCCTAGTCTAAGGAAACTCTAAGGTCGTGCTCCCTTAAGAGTTTTTTATTCGATTCTCTCTTGCTCTCATATTGTGGTCTCTCTTGCTGCAACCCGGTTCCCCCATTGCTTCCTGCTGCACCTGTTGTAACCAGAGACTCCCTTACAACAGCCCTAGTGCAGCCTCACAACCATACTGCAGCCATCTTACACCGCACCACTCTCATCTTTTAACTGGAGGAATTATCTTCTTATAGTTACAAGCTGTACCATTCCTTGTCCATGGTGTGCACATGAAGGCGAGGTTTCTCTGGCTGTTGAATTTTGGAGATAGGACGCTGGTTTCCTACTACACCGAGGTTGACACCCGAGGAGGGCGACTCTACTTTAAGGATAGTGTCTTGTCACACCTCAACCAACTTATTCCAATAAGTATTCTATTCTAGTTTTTTGTTTCTTGTTTGTTTGGTGTTGGGCTAGGTCATTTTCTATGATTATTTGACTCTTGAAACAGCATTTGTAAGTTCATCATTGATATTATGTACAAAACTTTATGTAGAAAAATACAAATGAGAAAAGAAGAATCAAATATATAGATCCTAAGGATAAAGAATGAAATAAATTATTTGGTATACTCAAGCAGTAAATCAAGGTGATGATTTGGTGTTGTAGAACTTGATTGGGAGAGTACGAAGTTGCCAAGTTGAGATCCATAACCACTGGGATGTCAGCAACATGGAAAGTTTCAAGACTAGAAGGAGACTTGGATGGGAAATGTGTGTTTAGCTAGGTTGGCAATTCCAGACAAAATTCCTAAGTGCTTCCTAACTTAATTTTTCCAATCCTTTTATGGACTACTTGGCTAATGGAGATCAATTTGTTGAATTTGTCAAGAGACCAAAGTTTGTAGTTGAGGTTGGAGTTGGATGGATTTGAATCAACCATCGTATTTAAATGTTGTTTTATTTTATTTTTTTATTTTTTAAGGAGTTAGGAAGGTTTAGGAAGCCTTTTTTTACTAGGTGTTCAAAATGTCTTGTTCCAGGATTGATCCAACTTGAAGTTGGATCGATCCAGCTTACACTCTTTTGATGAAATCTCATCTGCTGGATCAAAGGTTTCCTTCATTTAAAAACCCAAAACTTACTTCCTGTTCAATATAAAGAGCTAGAGCAACAATCATTCCCTTTGTTTTTTTTCTCCTCTCCTTTCCTAATTTGGGTTTTTTGGTTGCCAAGAAAATCCAATTTTCCTATTGTTTTCCAAACTGATTTATAATGGATTTTCTTGAAAAAAAAAATGGGTTGATTCTTCATTCATTCATCTCTCAATTTCTAACCTATTTGGGTTCAGGTAAAAATCCTTTCCGTTGTAAATGTGCTCCAAAAGAAGAAAGTGAAAAATTAAAAGTGAAAGGTACTAGTCAAGTGGTCCGGGAATGATTAGTAGGTTTGAGCTAGGTAAAACCTTGTATTCAATTTTTATTCTTCATAGTAGATGTTTTCAATCGATTGTAGGCTCGTGGTTTTTTATCTCTTTGAAGGTTTTCCACATTAAAATTCGATGTCAATTGTCTCTTTCTCTCACTATACTCTTTGATTTATTTTTAGTTTTTTATATCATTGGTTACTTGGGCATATATGGTGAATGGAAGAAATATGAGCTGAAATAAGTGATTCTCCATTGAATATTTTCAATAATTTTTCTATTCATTTCGGTTAATGATATCTTGTAGTAAAATGAAATTAGTTAAAGAGATCATTGTTCTTTTGAATTAATTTTGAGGAGTGTTGAAGCATTTGCATGTGAATGCATTTACAAATTGTTAGGAAAGTGTAATTGCATACATACTTGCTTCACCCCCCTCCCCTATTTTGGTGTAATCCATTATTGAGATTCCCCTTTTAGGAAAGATTCATTGAACCTAGACAAAGGTAAAGAAGACTGGGAATATGAAGGAGTTGATTGTGCATAAGATTAGAGGGAGTCATGGATGTGTTGGAGAGGTGGATGCATTGAAGAGGAGGGTGTGAAGAGAGCTGAAGGGGTTAGATTTAGATGAGAAGAAGAGATGAGGATTTGATTTGGCAGCGGAAAACTGGTGGGATAATATCCCTTAACTTGTGGTTGTGTGGTTAGCTCTAGGTGTCATGGGCAGTCTTGAGTCATTTCAAGGAGTAGCACTCACGAGCAGTATGACCTCTTTTTTATAGTATTGAGGACACAATGGAACCTTTGCTGAAGTTGTTTCCCTGATTATTTTGTCATAGCACTGATTATCTTAATTGTTGTAGCTTTGAAAGTTGTTCTTTCTTTCTTTTTCTTTTTTTTTTCTCTTTTAAGATTGATTTCCATACTGCTACTGATTGAAATGTGAAATTTGGCAATCATACCAGCAGTTTCATTCTCTTCATGCTTGAGGAATGCTTTGTATTCTATAAGATTGTCATGGAACTCCTCAAAGCCTATTTCAATAACTCATGCTCTAACAACAGCTGTGGGATGCTTAAACTCTGGGCCAACTTCATTCAAAACATGAAGAATGAGATTAGGTGTGGTACCAATGAGTTGATGATGGATAATTCATCACCAATGTCGCAGATGAAGCCAAGATATCCAACCATGGATCTTGTTCCTTGACTTTCAAATAGTTGATCTATCAGTCCCATAGCCTGAGAGGATGAGGAGTTAGCGTAATATTTTGCAAGACAACTCCATGCCGTAGTTGTAGTACTTTTTGACAAACTAGGCATTGATATTACTCGATCAGATAGAGATAAGAGGATACCATGAAAGAGAGGTTTGTCTTGTCTTTTCCAGACTAAACTTCCAGTTGGGACTCTTCTTTCCTTCAATCTTCAGTAGAGCAGGTGGATAAAGCTTCGACCTGTGATAAATCCAAGCAGCTTGTAACCAAAGAGCAATGAATCAAATTTAACCTTCCACAAAGGATAGTTCTCTGGAGTTGAAAGCAATGAATTTGTTTTGGTTGGGATAGATGGTGACAATTGGCTGGCTTGAGGAAGATGTGATGATGTTGTTTTCTGTCATAATTACACTAAAAAACTAATTTAGTATCATTTAGAGAACTCGTGGGAGCTTAGCTTCTTTGATACCATAAAGAGTCAAAATGTGCAGGTCTTAAGGATAAAGAATCAAATAAATTAGTCAGTATACTCGAGCTATAAATCAAGATGATGATTCAGTTTGTGGAACTTGATTGTGAGAGTGGGTTTGTCTTTCCTAATACAAAGAAAAATGAGCAATATAATTTTTTTTTTTTTCATCTTTGAAAAGGCTTCAACAGTAAATGTATCTCTCCTAAATTAGAAAAGCCAAGGAACATGCGTTCAACGCTTTTTTCCCTATTAATCAAGATCAGAGAATAAGTGAAAAGCATGAAAAATCCATTCATAAAAACTTGCATCCATCTTGAATCCATTTTGAAGTAAATCAACATATTGATGATCTCTATCATCCAATTAATTACACAAATTAAATCATTCAGTGTGAAATTGAATATGATAGGAATGATATTAAATCTTCATGAAGCTCATCTAGGATTGATACTGTCTCTACTTGCTCAACCTTTTCAAAGAAATTTGCCCAGAGCCCCTATCTATAAAGTTACTAAAAAACACATTGTTATATAAATTAGAGTTATGGCACAAAGTGATAATTTGCTCAATCTAGATCAGATGATTAGAAAAGCACATGAATTCTATCCACCTCACAACCATATAGAAAACATTCTAGATTCTCCAAAATATTGCGATTCAATTCATCAGTTAAAATCTCAAGCAAACATAAGACTAATGACCTACATACATACATCATCCATTAGCTAAATTAAATTTCAATTCCTACTGAAGGCTTATGTTAAGAAACAAGAGTGGCATACCAAGAAGAAAGATCCAAAATGGGCCTCAATGCAGCAAATGAACCAGGTGCCAAGGAATAGATGTCATTGTTGACTGGAATTGCCCTTAAGTTGAATGGTGGTATCTGTGGATTCTCTCAGTATCTGCGGAAGTGAATCTTCAGGAGTGAATCAACACCCATAACTTCAAAGAGGGCACTTCCACTAAGATTCCCCCTCATCAGTGTAGTAATCACTACATTCTGATTCCTGCTTAGAGAAACCACTTGCACTGGGTTCCCCATCATCAATTTCATGAAGAAGGAGAGTTGAATTTTGAGAGAGAGGAGAGATGTGTTGGATTATTTTTTGACTGTCATCTTTCACATCTTCCCTACTGTACATTAGACCAACCCCACACCTCTTAATCACAGGGAGCATGTGGGTGATCATAAGAAATGAAGCCTGAATGTGGTTCACTTCATGCCACTTGATGGAGCTAGAAACTGGTGCATAGGCCAGCCACACATGGTCTGGCTCAATTAATGCATGTCCAAGAGTATGATCATAGAAAGCATCATAATAAAATACCAGTCCAGACTTGGAAATCAGGGAGGTACAAATTTGGAAGGACAGATCAGCATGGTTGGCATGAGGCATATCATTGAAATCAATGACAGCGGAAAGAGCAAAACCCAGGAAGTTAGAATTAAACCAATTTGGAGATAGCTCAATATTTACTTCACACCCTGTGCTCTGATGTCCGATCCAATCTGGTATTCCACTTCCAGGGAGAATAGTGCTGAATGGAACTGGCTGGGATAAGGGAAGCTGTACAATGAAAATCATGATGATATTAAGAGCGATGAAACTCTAGTTCCTTAATTTTATTCTCTACTTTAATGAATACTTAGCATTATACGATATAGAACTTCATATTATCACTCTTTACTTACAATATGGTGCCACTAAGGAGAAGGGGGGAAAATAGTTCTAAAAACTAGGTAACAGTTGATAAATGAAAATGATAGACAATAGAAGAGAACAAACTCACATGAAAATCTGTCTCGGTAGCATCCATTGCCACTGTTAGGAACAAAGTTTCAAGGCTGCTTTGATACTCCATCAGTTTGAAACAATTCATAAATGAGGCATGGTAGAGCGACTTGTAAATTGATTGGTTTGGGATGATTTCTAATGATGTGCAATTATGTGCATCTATTGATTGTATACTTGATGGGAGCTCTAACAATGCTTGCAGGCTTCTGCAATTATGTAGGTCAAGTCTTGTCAGCTGAGAAAGTCGACTCAACACGTTTGAAGGCAAACTAACAAAGTTGTTCCCACTTAAATTTAGTTTTTTCAGTGAAGATAAGAGACCAAGTTTACTAAGGTCTGCTTCCTCAGATAGATTGCAATGACTTAGATCTAAGTGCTGTAAGAAGCATAAGTCTGACAGCAGGAGGAAATCAATGGAATGTGAACTTCTTCTGGGCAATGACCATGACAGAGATGGTGGTCCACTACACCCACCAAAGGATAATACTACAAGGTTTCTAAAGAGGGAAATAGAAGAAGGCATTCCTCTTATAGCAGTTCCATTTGAATAAAGCTTCTTGAACCATTCTAGGTTCCCAAAGTTCTCTTGAACATCTTCAGATTCCAAGCTACCAGAAAAAATCAGGGTTTCAAGAGATTTCAAATTATGAATACATGTTGGAAAACTCCTGAACTTTTTGCAGTTTTTAAGATCCAATAGAACAAGCCCACTGGCATACTCAATAGAGGAAGGAAATTCCTTTATAGCAGTCCCATCTAAATAGAGCTCTGATAGATGTTCCATGTACCCTCGGATCTCTGGAAACTTCTCAAGTTTTGAGCAGCCTGAGAGAATAAGGATTTGAAGAGATTCCAACTTACCACTGCTCGGAAAATACCTAAGGTTTATGCAATTTCTCAAACTCAAGAAAATGAGCTTGCTTAAACCTCCCAGAGATGGGTGGATCTTATGCAAATGTGTGCAATCTTCAAAAACCAACCGTTCAAGATTGGTGATCCCTGAGACATCTGGTGTCTCAGTTAGCTGCTTGGAGTTGCTGAGTTCCATGAATTTTAACTTGTCAAGAACCTGTAACAAAGAAAGTGGATAGAACAAATAAGTTTTCAATGACTTGTCTAAAAAACAACAAAAACAAATCATAATCATACCTTCACCCCTTTCCAAAGTTGTTTAATGTGGCTATAAGGCATGCTGAGATCAACAAGACGCTTTGGGTTAAAATCAAATGACAATGATCTGAAAGGGTATCCATGCCAATACAAATATCTCAAGTCATCATAATGGAATTTAAAGTCCCTTGAAAACATAACCTTGCACTCTTCCTTTTGTGAAGTACATACTTCATCTCTGGGATCTTGAGATTTATAGACTTTGAGCAATCTAAGTCTATTCATTCGTGCAAATGCTTCAGTAATAAAAAGTATTTCTTATAAATTAGACAAGTCAAGGAACATTGCTTCAACTTCTTCAGTTGCCTAATTAACATTAATAAAAGCCAATGGATAAGTGAAGCATGCAAAATGCATAAAAACTTATTAAAGTTATACAGATGTATTATTACTTAAACAAAAACTATATTCCCAATCTTACATATCTTTCAACTACACCTTACCCACAAAAAAGGAATTTAATGTATTTGGCTCTTACCCTTTTTTTTGTCAATACATGATAAACATCTTCATGAAACCACAACCTGCTGCATTTTCCAGGTTCTTTAAGGGATGTTTGACGAACAATTTCTCTACCCATTTCTTGTAACAAATCATGCATCATCAACCTATTGTCTAAAATAGTAATGAGAGACTTCTCAATGAGAACTCTTATTCCAATATCTGGGAAGAAACCACAACCATTTAGGATTTTCATAACATAATCTTTGTCCTCTCCTTTAAAAAAATATGCAATGTCTAGAAATATATCCCTCTCTTTGTCATCCAACCCATAAAAACTCACTTGTAGCACATCTTGAATTTCCATATTAGGAATTCTTCTTAGTTTAGCCAGTTCACTTTCCCATTCATGCTTGCTCTTGCTAAATAAAAATGAACCTAAAACTTTAAGAGCCAATGGAAGCCCTTGAGCATAAACCATTACACGTTGGGACAGCTCCACATAATCTTCTTGGGGATGGACTTGTTTGAAGGCATAATGACTGAAGAGCTCAAGAGCATTATCATTATTTAATTTCCTAACCTCATATACCTTGTTGAATATAATGTATTTATAGTGTATAACCTTTCCTTGTTAATATAGGACACATGTATGGTAGTTAGGACTCCTAGCCTTGTATATATATATATATATATTTCTCAATTGTAAGTAAATATTACATTAATGAGAATTAAGGTCTTTCTTCTTTCTCTCTCTCTCAACATGGTATCAGAGCCAAGGGAGAAAACCTAATTCTTTCCAGTTTCCCATGTCATCAACTCCAGGAAACCTTCCGGTGACCGTGTTTCATTCCAGTCACCTTCCCCATCTCCCAATACTTTCCGGTCAGTCGGATCGTCGTAAAAAAACACTCACCGTCGGCAAACTTTTCCGGCGAACTTTCCGACGACTTCTTTTTCCGACCCGACCATACCAGAAGGAGCGCCTGGAGGAGATCTCCAACTTTTGTGAAGGCACCGGAACCAAAAGATCACCCACGCGCCACCCACACGCAAGTTTCTGACCGGCGACTGCATCTCACGCGCCGACGCGTGAGGGCGCGTGAGGGCTTTCCTGGCCACGCGCCTCCTCCTCCAGCCTCGCCTGACACCGACTAGCCTTCCTTCATCCCTGGTTCTGCCATCTGAGCCCTGCACGTACCTCTTTTGGGGTTTTTTGCCTCCGCCGACCCTCCAAACAGTTTTTCCAGCGAGCTTCGGCTATTTTTTCTCCATCCTAATCCCTGCACGTGCCTAAGGAAGTGTTCTTCTACCTTTCCAGTGGTGCCACGCAGCGATCTGTAGCCATATTAGGGCTCTCTTCTATCCAAATATACATCATTCTCCAGATAAGTAGATATGACTACTAAAAATTCCATTTTTTCCGCTGTTATATCTGGATCTCCTATGATTACTTCAGAGAAATTGGTTGGCAGTGACAATTATCTTTCCTGGTCTGCCTCTGTTGAACTTTGGTTTATGGGTCAAGGATATGAGGATCACTTGATTACACAGGAGGCAGATATCCCTGAGGTTGACCGCGTACAGTGGAGGAAGATAGATGCACAGTTATGTAGTGTGTTATGGCAATCGGTTGATCCCAAGATTCTTCTTCATCTTCAAGCCTACAAAACTTGTTTTAAATTTTGGACTCAGGCCAAAGGATTATATACGAATGATATCCAGCGTCTTTATAAGGTGGCTTCTGCTATTGTCCATATCAGCCAACAGGACTTGGATCTATCTACTTATATTGGCCAGATTGCCTCTCTTAAGGAGGAGTTCTTGACTGTGATGCCTCTTACTCCTGATGTTGGGGCTCAACAAACACAGCTTGACAAGTTCTTCATGGTTCTTACTCTTATTGGCCTCCATCCAAATCTTGAGCCTGTCCGCGATCAGATTCTTGGTAGTTCATCAGTTCCGTCCTTGGATGATGTGTTTGCTCGGGTCCTCCGTATCTCCTCCACTCAGACTTTGCCATTTGATAGCACTTCAGATTCTTCTGTGTTAGTTTCTCAAACTAGCTATCGAGGAGGCCGCAGTAGTACCCGAGGTAGAGGTCAACGTCCTCATTGCACCTATTGCAATAAACTTGGCCACACTCGCGATCGTTGCTATCAGTTACATGGACGACCTCCTCGCACTGCCCATGTGGCCCAGTCCTCTGATTCTCCGCTGCCTCAGCCTCCGAGCTCTTCCGCATCTCAGGCTTCTGTTGCCTCTGTTGCTCAGTCTGGTAATGCCTCTACCTACCTTACCCACACATCTTCTCTTGGACCCTGGATTCTAGATTCTGGAGCTTCTGATCACTTATCTGGTAATAAGGATCTTTTCTCCTCTATTACTACTACCGCTGCTTTACCTTCTATTACCTTAGCTAATTGTTCTCAAACTGTGGCTAAAGGTATTGGTTTGGCCCTTCCTCTACCTTCTCTACCTCTCACTTTTATCCTTTATACTCCTGAATGTCCTTTTAATCTTATTTCCATCAGCAAAATCACTCGTACTCTTAATTGCTCTATTACCTTTTCTAATAAATTTGTGACCTTGCAGGACCGGAGTACGGGGAAGACGATTGGCATAGGACATGAGTCTCAAGGCCTCTATCACCTCACCTTGGATTCATCTCCTGCAGTTTGCATTTCCACTGATGCTCCTCTCCTCATTCACAATCGTCTGGGCCACCCTAGTCTCTCCAAGTTCCAGAAGATGGTCCCTCGTTTTTCCACTTTGTCGTCGCTTCCGTGTGAGTCATGTCAGCTTGGGAAACATACTCGTGTCTCGTTCTCAAAGCGTTTGAATAACCAGGCAAAGTCTCCTTTTGAGCTTGTCCACACTAATGTTTGGGGTCCTTGTCGGACTGCGTCTACTTTAGGATTTCAGTATTTTGTCACTTTCATTGATGACTATTCTCGATGTACTTGGTTATTTTTAATGAAAAATCGAGCTGAGTTATTCTCTATTTTCCAGAAATTTTATGCTGAAATCCAAACCCAGTTCAATATTTCTATTCGTGTGTTACGCAGTGACAATGCCAGGGAATATTTTTCAGCCCCATTTACTTCGTTTATGTCTCATCATGGGATTCTTCATCAGTCTTCTTGTGCTCATACTCCTCAACAAAATGGGGTAGCTGAACGCAGGAATCGACATCTTGTTGAGACAGCTCGTACTCTCCTCCTCCATAGTAATGTTCCTTTTCGTTTTTGGGGGGACGTTGTTCTTATCGCTTGTTATTTGATTAATCGTATGCCCTCCTCTGTCTTACATGATCAGATTCCTCACTCAATTCTCTTCCCTGACCAACCACTTTATTTCCTTCCTCCTCGTGTCTTTGGTTGTACTTGCTTTGTTCATATTCTCACTCCTGGACAGGACAAGCTTTCCGCCAAAGCCATGAAATGCCTCTTCTTGGGATACTCCAGACTTCAGAAAGGTTATCGTTGTTATTCCCTTGAGACTCATCGATACTTTATCTCCGTTGATGTCACCTTCTTTGAGGACTCACCATTATTTTCCACCACTTCTAAGTCTCTTCCTGTTTTTGAAGTCTTGCCTATTCCCATTGTCTCCCCACCTGATGATATGCCTCCTCGACCACTTCAGGTTTATCATCCTCGCCCTCGTGTCGTTGCTCCTCTCCCTTTTGCTGAGGCACCTGTTGACTCGCTTCCTATTTCTTCGGCTTCACCTGCCCCGACTCTGCTTTCTCCTAATGACTTACCCATTGCTGTTCGGAAAGGTACTCGCTCTACTCGTAATCCTCGTCCTATTTACAATTTTTTGAGTTATCATCGATTATCTTCACCCTATTCTGCTTTTGTTTCTGCTATATCCTCTGTTTCTCTTCCAAAGAGCACCCATGAAGCTCTTTCCCATCCAGGCTGGCGACAGGCAATGGTGGATGAAATGGCTGCTCTGCACTCTAATGGCACTTGGATCTTGTTGTTTTACCCTCTGGTAAATCTACCGTTGGCTGTCATTGGGTCTACGCAGTTAAGGTTGGTCCTGATGGTCAGGTTGATCGCCTTAAGGCCCGCTTAGTTGCTAAAAGCTATACTCAGGTTTATGGTTCTGATTATGGTGACGCATTCTCTCCTATTTCCAAGATTGCTTCAGTCCGTCTGCTTCTCTCCATGGCTGCTATGTGTTCTTAGCCTCTTTATCAATTAGATATTAAAAATGCCTTCCTTCATGGTGATCTTGCCGAGGAAGTTTATATGGAGCAACCTCCTGGTTTTGTTGCTCAGGGGGAGTCTGGTTTAGTATGCAGGTTACGCCGTTCTCTATATGGCTTGAAACAATCTCCTCGAGCATGGTTTGGCTGTTTTAGTTCTGTTGTTCAAGAGTTTGGCATGCTTCGTAGTACAACAGACCATTCAGTTTTCTATCATCATAACTCTTTGGGATAGTGTATTTATCTGGTTGTTTATGTGGACGACATCGTCATTACAGGCAGTGATCAGGATGGTATTCAGAAACTAAAGCAACATCTTTTTACCCACTTTCAGACCAAAGACTTGGGGAAACTCAAGTATTTCTTGGGAATTGAGATAGCTCAATCCAGTTCTGCTGTGGTCCTTTCCCAAAGGAAGTATGCTTTAGACATCCTGGAAGAAACCGGTATGTTAGACTGTAAACTGGTAGACACACCTATGGACCCGAATGTCAAACTTGTACCAGGACAGGGGGAGCCTTTAGGAGACCCTGGGAGATATCGACGGCTCGTAGGTAAATTGAACTATCTCACCATTACTCGTCCAAACATTTCTTTTCCTGTGAGTGTTGTTAGTCAATTCCTACAGTCACCATGTGATAGCCATTGGGATGCCGTAATCCGCATTCTTCGATATATCAAAAGTACACCAGGCCAAGTTGTGTTGTACGAGAACAGAGGTCATACTCAGATTGTTGATTACACAGATGCAGATTGGGCTGGCTTACCCACAGATAGACGTTCCACTTCAGGGTACTATGTTTTTATTGGAGGTAATCTAATATCTTGGAAGAGTAAGAAACAAGATGTAGTGGCCAAATCTAGCGCTGAAGTAGAGTATCGAGCTATGGCTTTGGCAACATGTGAACTCATATGGTTGAGACATCTTCTTCGAGAGTTGAGATTTGGAAAGGATGAACAGATGAAACTCATCTGTGATAACCAGGCCCCATTACATATTGCATCCAATCCAGTCTTTCATGAAAGGACCAAACATATTGAAGTTGACTGTCATTTCATTAGAGAGAAGATCGCATCAGGATATGTTGCTACAAGTTTTGTTAATTCAAATGATCAACTAGTTGACATCTTCACTAAATCTCTCAGAGGTCCTAGGATTAAATATATTTGTAACAAGCTTGGTGCATATGACGTATATGCTCCAGCTGGAGGGAGAGTGTAGAATATAATGTATTTATAGTGTATAACATTTCCTTGTTAATATAGGACACATGTATGGTAGTTAGGACTCCTAGCCTTGTATATATATATATTTCTCAATTGTAAGTAGATATTACATTAATGAGAATTAAGGTCTTTCTTCTTTCTCTCTCTCTCAACATACCTCATCTACTCCATGCATAACTAGCAAGTGCTTATTTCTTGTTGTTACAATGATTCGGCTTCCTTGACCAAACCAATCATGCTTTCCAACTAATACTTCCAATATTTTTGAACTGTTCACATCATCAATGACAATGAGAACCTTTTTGAAATGAAGCCTCGCTTTTATAGAACTGAGTCCTTTAATGTTTAGATTTCTATCCTCCAATAGTTGAGAAAGAAATTTTTCCTCTAATCCAAGGAACCCTCGTATCTCTAAATCATCTCCTACATTTTCAAGAAATGAGCAAGCTTCAAAATGACCAGAGATATGCTGATAAATAGCTTTGGCAAGAGTTATTTTACCTATGCCTGCCATACCCCAAATTCCTACCATTCGAACTTCTCTAGACTCAAGACATAATAGCAATTGCATTTCTTGTAAGCTAGAATTTATTCCAACCAGGTTCTTGGCATCACTTGAGGATAAATGAAATAATCTATTCAAAATATATGTGACAATTTCTTGGATGAGCATAGGCTCATACCTACCACATTTGAAAAACATATAATAAGTCCATGGCAACATAAAAGGAAACTAAAATAAAGTGAATAAGATATGATACCTAGGTTTGTGCATTTCAAAAAAATATGTAGACGAGGAAATAAGTATAAATTAACCCAGTGATCATCGTAGTATAATTAATCCAATTTCTCTAATAAATATAGTTCCAATATGACATAAACTTCTTTCAAATGATCAATTATATGCATTGAAAAAGAGAAGGGGGAATTCCATGTATGGAGGTCTTGTATGCAAACAGAAATTAAATTCTTTAGAAAGAATGCCTATATTCAAGTTTATGACATCTTAATAAGAAACTGAAAAAGCAGTATTCTACAAACCTACTCCTCTCATAACACAATATTAACATGGTATCTGTATAACTGTAGACCCTCAATTTTGTCCCTTTAGCACATGTCTTTAAGTTCGTTTTCAGTGCTCCACAGTAGTTCCTTGGTGGCCCATTACTACTCGTACAACTTGCCTTTTTCTGAGTCACCTCGGAGATTTTGGTCGAGGGATTATCTGACCCCTTATTGTGACCCCTGGTAGCCCTATTTTAGATTTAGGCTTTTCGTTCATTTTTAGGATAGCTTTTAGGGTAGCTCATTTAGGCACCCTAGGCCCACTTAGGCACTTAGGCCCATTTAGGCACCCTAGATCCACTTAGGCACTTAAACCCATTAGGTCCACCTTGGCCCACTTAGTCTCACCTT
Organism: Vitis riparia; assembly: GCF_004353265.1. Taxonomy (NCBI): domain Eukaryota; kingdom Viridiplantae; phylum Streptophyta; class Magnoliopsida; order Vitales; family Vitaceae; genus Vitis; species Vitis riparia. The sequence goes on along the minus strand of NC_048448.1, from coordinate 33,404,890 downwards.
GGCCCATTAGTCTTTTTTTTTAGTATGGTTGTATGACCCATTTATCTCATTTACTTATTTATTTATTTATTTATTTATTTATTTATTATTACTAACCACTTTTATTTGATCATTTACTATGGTTTTATTTATTCATTTATTTTAATTTATTTTCATTATTATCAATCATTTTTAGTTATTTAGTTATTTAGTATTCTTACTTATTTGTTTATTATCTTGTTATTTATTCATTTATCTATTATTATCATTTTATATTCTCCGATTTATTTATTTAGTTATTTATTTATTTTATTATTTATTATTTATTTTATTATTTATTTATTTATTTATTTTAATAATTTGAAATTTTTATGGAAGAAGTCTACCATTGGAGAAGTTTTTTTGAAAACGGTAAAACTCTTTAAATGATATGCATGGATTGTAGGTGATATGAGTGGATTGGTATTGTTTGAAATTAAAAAAAAAAAAAGGAGTTTTTCCGATGCATAAGATAAAATTTGGAGAGAGAAAGACTCCCCACGTAGAAGGACTGTTATTTGCTATAAAAAGCTCTAACAGATAGGTTTTGGAGGAGGACTTTCAGCACATGGAACAAAAAAACAGAGAGAGAGAGAGAGAGGCGGAAAAATTGGAGTTTCAGAGAAGACTTTCTGGTGAGAAGCTGTTGGTGGAGAAGAGGGAGAGGGCGGTTGAAGAAATCTCAGACGACATACCAGTGGGATCTCCTTGCCAGAAGAGAGCGTTTCTCGGTATGTTTGTTGAGAACTCCTTACTCAATGTTATTATCACTTTGTTCTATAATTGGTTTCGTGTTCTAATTTGTGCTTGAGAGAGAGGGTGTATACACTCAAAGAGGAAGTTGTGCATGAGATTTATAAGAGTGGTGTACACTTAAAAGAGAGAGCAGCAGATTGGTGGACAAAACATTCGTACATTGCACAACTTCAGTGGTCAAAAGGGTAGTGGAACTAGGTCCAGATTGCAGCATAAAATTTATGTTTTTTTAAAATGAGACTTCAAATGGTGGGTCCCTTGGGATCAGGGCTGGATGATAGTGATAGATATGTAGGGATGGTGGCAGCTAGTGGGGAAATTATATTGTACATCAGCTTCAGCACGTAAGGGAGTAGCCACCATTCTGACATGAATTCCCCATTGTGCACCTTGTTTATGATTATCTTCCTACAAAATACACAAGACTTTGTCATCTCAGGTGCAGCTATAACATCAGTATACCTGTTGAGACCCCTTCCTACTGAGATTTCTTGATCTAAAATCGGTTTGTTAAAAAGAAAAGAACTACCCATCTTAGGTATTAAATGATTTAATCTTTGCTGCCAGTTTTCATCAAACCACTGACCCTTCAACTTCAAAAATTCATTTTGACAACTTTAGGATATCTGTAAAAAATTTCCAGAAATTTTATGACTTTCCTCACTTCTTGAACTTGAATTTGAGGTTTTGTTTGAGTTAGAAAGTCATTCTGAGATAGAAGATATAAATGAGTCTTTAGGAGGACTCCGTTTTCACATAGTTCTGGACACCCAAGATCTTTTGGAAAAAATAAAATACTAGAAGACTTTTTAAAATTGATTCAATATTTTTTCTCAATTATAAGCTTCTTGAAATTGATTTTAGACACATAAAATATTAGAAAATATGCATTTTTGAGGGAGATATGATTTTTCAAAGTTGTGCCTACTGTGCATGCTGGAGTTTGTACATCTGATTAGATTTATAGTTTTAAAAATATTTTTGAGTACTATTCGACCCCGAATTTATTTTTTATGTGATATATACATTTTGAAATATGTGTGTGATTTTTTTTATGATTTTATAGGATCATTTATTATTTTTTAAAAATTCATTTATGCACGTCACTTTTCCTTATCTAATCTGGACTTTGTAGAACCTTTAGGTGCCTTTGCGATAATCTGTCTTTTGAATGAGTGTTTGGCTTTCGGTATGTTAATCTAGATGTGTTTGTGTGTTTAATTGATCTCATGCTAATTCTTGATTGTTATTCTTAATAGATGTGTTTCTTGAATATTCGTCATTAATTCTTGGTGGGTATCTCGTTAGCTTATTTGATCTAAGTTTGAATAGTTTAATTGCTTTGGTAGTCTCTAGTAAAATTTACTTTTCGGAGGCCATCGAAAAATAGTGAAGATTGGCCTCCATTCTCACCACTTCAATTTTCTTGGTCGTCAAAAATTCTACTTTGTGATCTTGTTCTCTTTTGTTTTGCTTGGTATTTTGATTCATACACTTTATTGCTTTCAAATTAATTTCTTTTTATTTTTAAAATACAACACTATTCTCAAAAGCTCATTTTCCTTAAAAATCCATTTCAAAAATTCATTTAGAGTTCTTAGAATCAAAATCTCATTTTTTTAAATAATGTGCAACCATGTTTTGATCTGATCGGTTCACATCTTTCAAATAAAATTACAGTTTTGAATAAAACACGAATCAAAGCTTGTGGTCCCAAATAAATGGGATAATTCTAAGCTAAATTCATGTATATCGATTAGGGAATTGGTGAAACCCCTACATAAGAAAATCTCTTCAAAATTTATTTTTGTTGCCATATTTGACACTTGTTGAAATCACGTCTATCTATTTTTTTTAGGAATTATATACAAGATGTATGTGATAATTGACGATTCTGTATACTTTGATCACTTTTGCTATGCTAATTAGATAACGAGCATGCTAGGATTTCTATATTTTATTATTTGTTATCTAACCCCTTACAACTTGAGGAAGCACGTTACAAATTATCTATGCTATCTAGGTATGTCCTCTATCACCTACTTTCTGAATTCTGTGAATATGCTTGTCATTGTGAAATAATGCTTGTGTCTAATAATGCTTGAGTGTTCTGATATACATGTTTCATTGTTTGATTATTTCTAATAAAACACATGCTAGGTGATATATTGTTTAAATTAACCATCGATGTTTTATGATAGCGCTTGAGAAGCGGTCCGGGTATGCATCCTAACCTTCCTTTATTATGATTTGATCTTGTTTGGCATGCTATTTTTTGGAACCACCTAGCCTACTTAGGTATCCATAATTAACCAATTAATTGCCACATTCCCCTTAACTTAGTCAGTAGAGACCTTTTTAGGGCTTAGAGGGGTGCTACCTCCTAGAGGTACCTTCCCAATAAGTAACCTGATCCCCGGACCTAGACTCAGGTTTCCCAAAGACATGCTTTTTTCCAAAACTATGGAGTCACTTTTTAGGGTTTTTCTTTCTTGTTTTATTTTCCCTTTAAAATAAAAATAAAATAGGTGGCGACTCCAACTTTTCTAAAATTAATTTTTCACAAATAAAAAGCGAGTCTCGCCGATCGAGTGAGGACGCATGTGAAAAATGCGGGTCCACAATAACCTTTTTTTTCTTAATAATTAATGGGAGAATTTGGCAAAGAGCATTAAAGTGGGCAACATTGTTAATGTTAACATAACAATAATGATTTAGAAAATTACTTATTCCTCGAATCCCAGCCAGATAAATTTGCAACTTCAACAAAAGCATCCTTCCAGATCTATACCCTTTTCTTATTTTCCTTCAAATTTTCTTCATGTTCAGCCAAGGCTTTTCCAAAATTTCCCCTTTGTTTCCGCACATCATATGGATCCACATTATAGAAAATGGGGACAACTCTCTGCCCCCTGGTTTTCATACACTCTAGTATCTTCACCAACTCCTCTAAGCACCGGCTAGAAGATGCATAATTTTCTGACAAAACAATGATAGAAAACATTGAGTTTTCAATAGCCGTAAGAAGTGCTGGAGATATGACTTCGCCTCGCCTAAGTTTGTCATCGTCGATAAAAGTGTTGATTCCTTTGGTACACAACTCCTTATAGAGATGGGCAATGAAGCTTTTGCGGGTGTCTTCTCCTCTAAAGCTGAGGAAGGCATCATACCTCCAATATTGAGAAGAAGAAGAAGCATCCATTTTGAAGCAGTCAGGGCTCAAAGTATCAGCAGAGTCCGGTTCAAATCGGCCGAGTCGTATCCGGCTAGACACCTGACACGACGAGACCGACACCAGATACGATACAATGCACAAACTCGGCACGGAATTGTTAAGACTCGGTTGACTCGTCTGAGTTTCCGAGTTAACTCGGTCGACTCGGTTAGATTACAGAAAATTTTTCATTCTCTTTTTCTTTCCCATCACAATAAAATATAAGAACATTTTCAAAAATAAAATAAAAATTAGAGATTCCCCATTCAAAAGCAAACACCTATGATTCTGAAATTGGAGCTTTTAACCCAGAAGATCAAAAAAGACGAAGAAGAAAAAACCCAAAACCCCTGACCCATTTGGAAATAAGATGAGAAACCACTGAGGGCATGATTTAGGATTTACTTACCTGATTTTCCTAAAAATTGAGTATTACCGAAGGGTGGAGCTTTGGTGTCAGCGGTGGTAACTCGTCAAGTGGACTGAATCTTACAACGGCGACGTCGGCCAGGCAACCCCCTCACAGTCAGATTGCTCCCCTCCAGTGTTGGGTCTTTGCAAATTTGCAATTGCAGGTGGTGTCCTCTATTGGCCTTGACGGCAACGGCGGCGTGCGAGGGTGGGAGATTGGGAGCTCGAACTGGTAAAGTGAAAAAATTTACATTGATGGTAGCATATTAAATTAAATTAAATTAAATGATTGAGTACCAAAATGATATGGACAGTTTGGGACGAGATTTAATGATAAATTAAATGTATTTATATGGCATATTGAGAATTAAATCCAAAAAAAATTGTCTTATTAATTTTTTTAATTTATTTAATTATATCTATGTTTTTATAATTTATATAATATTTTTATAATTTTTTCAAATTTATAATTATTTTATTTTATATATGGTTCAATATCAAATCAAGATTTCGATATGTCTTGGTACTTTCAAGTCAATGATTAATATTGTAACTTTAAACTATGGAAGCAATGGAGATATGAAATGAAAAAAAATAATAATATATAAAATTTATAAAATATATAAAAACAATATTAATTCTTTGAATTATTAAGGAAATGAAAAGAGGATACATTTAACTTTAAATACAGGAATTCTAGAATTGTCGATGTTGAAGTGGATGGGATAAAAGGAAAGTAAATAAAAACCAAATAAAAGTGATGCGATAGAGCGAACATAAGTTAATTAAATTATTTTTAAGAGGATATTTGGTGGGTCAACTTACTCCCCTTATTAATAAGCATGCTAAAATAAGAATTAATTGATTAAATTATGAAATAATTCTTATATTTATAAATCTAACCCTTTTTATATTTTTACTCGAAAAGTAACATATTTTTTAATATAAATATTTTTTACAAATTCAAATATTTACATGTAATTAAAAAATGATTATTTTTACTAAAAAAAAAAAGTAAAGATATTTTTATGAACAAAAAATGATATCAATTGAATTTTAAAATATGGGTTTTCAATTACTCTTTTAATAAAAGAACCCTTAAAATAATTTAATACGATATCTTAAAATAAAAATAACCTCTAATATTAAGTCGAAATAATTAACTTATTATTAATTTTAAATCTTTTTTTCCCTCATTTGTTCATGTTTAATGAGAGCATATTTTATGACCTTGACTTTCATTTACAATTCATTTTTTGTAGTAAATACTTTGATAGTTATCTTATTGTTGTAAAATGAGAATAAATGTGACTCAAATAAAAGTAGAGTTGGCTATGTATAGTATTACTTTAATAATATATATAGAGAGAGAAGAAAGAAATCAAAGAAGAGAAATGTTGAGAAAATGAAAGAAATAGAGAGAATGAGAGGAAGAGAATATCTTTCTTTTGCTCGAGATGCTTCTTACATGGGGTGTAAGAAGCCTTTTATAGGCTTCACAATATAAACTCCCAATACTCATCTTAAAGATGAGTAAATGGAGTTCATAAATAACCATCAATGTAGTCCTTTACCATTGTATTTACAACACTTCCCCTTGGATGACCACCATTGTGGACCCCGCATTTCGGCTCAATGCGTTTCCCACTCGATGGCGAGCTCGATTTTTATTTGAAAAATGATTTTTATTGATTATTTGAGAATGACTTGGAGTCGCCACTTATTTTTGTTTTATTTTTAAAGGGTAAACAAAATAAGAAAGAAAAACCCTAAGTGTGACTCCTTATTTTGGAAAAGGCGGTCTGTGAAAAACCAGATCGGGTTCGGGGGTCAGGTTACTTATCGGGAAGGTACGGTAAAAACCGTAGCACCCCTCTAAGTCCCTAAAATCGGGTCTCTACTAATAAAATGAAGCTAACATGGCAATCGATGCGTAAATCAATGAATACTCGAATCAATCATGCACATATGAGTATCAAAATATGCAATAGAGGATAACCGAAGTGAGAATGAGTGCGTACCTGGACCCCCAGTGACAAATGTACTATCATGAAACAGGATCAGTGAACAATGAACAGATATAATTAAGCGCATATCAATGAATAGAATCGATCAGACACGCATGATAAGTAAATCAGTCACACAATCAATCAATCATGAAGTTTCATATGTAGGGCCCTCACCAAAGCCCAATTCATTGTGGCATGAATTAATTTCATAAGTTCCATTAATTGGAATTACAAAATTAAGTTCATGTTTTATTTCAAAACGTTTTAAAAGACCATGAAGGACTTGAAAGATTGCTTACCGAATAGAAAGTGGAAGCAAATTTTATTTAAAAACGATTTTTTTTCGACTTTAAGATTACCAAAAATAATAAAAATAAAATAAGTAAAATAAATTAAAATGAAATGATAAATGAAATAATAAAAGTAAAATAATGAAAAGGTTAAAGAGTAAATGAAAACTACTTGGAAATCAGATTTTTGAAAATCAACTTTTGGAAGTAGAAATGGAGAAATTAGGAAATGAAATATCCATTTGCTTCAAGAATGGCTCACTAAAGGTGGCCATGCATCCCATGAGAGAAAGAGAGTGGGTCCCATGGTCAGATTTTGTCTTCCTCACCATTTTGACACTTGCATGCAGCCTATTGCACCGGATAGTCCAAGAACGGCAAATGCAGAGTTTGTTGCAATACCAATGTTCCAACAGTAGCCTCCTTGTTTCCAACCTTCACATATGCAACAGTCAAAGGGTCCAAGAAACCACATCTCTGTTCAGCATTGCATCTAATACCCAGTGTCCACAACCTAAACACTTGCATAAAAATATCCCTTGAAGTTAATATCCCTTGAATCTTGCTTCCGGTCATAATGATATATGCATTTTCAGGGTGGAGTGTAGGGTGAGGCCCAGCAGCAGCATATGCATCACCAGGCTGTGTGCCGAAAGTTCCCTGGATATGCTAGGGTGGAGGCTATTGTGGAACTAGTCTCCCAGCAGCACTTTACCCATAGGACAAGGTATCAGGACGGCTGACTCTTGGTTGAGAAATTCCAGAAAATGGTATTAGCATTGGCATGCTGCTTGGGAGCGTCTGCTGCCGCGTCTGGGGCGCTGGCTGCTAGTTCTGCTGCCCAGAATTTGTTCCAAGTCTGCCCCTTGGTGCTAACCCTACTGACCTTGCTGGACCGGTGGCATAAAGAAGTTCGGCATAGGAACTTCACCAGGTCTTATTCCAGGAACGAGCTGCGGCTGGTAACCGAATCCAGCTTAGGGAGGAATTGTAGCAGGTAGCCTTTGCCCATAAAGTAATTACTATCCGAGACCTGGAACACTAGGAGGATATATTGGCATCTGAGGTGCAACTGAAGGTGCCATCGAGGCGGGCCTTATTTGAGAGAACTGTGCCCGCAGCCTGGAATGACCACTATTTAGAGACTGGCTAGCGATTGATCTCGACATAGCTGCTCCATGATAATTAGAACTTGCAATACCCCCTCTTCCACGGCTCAGATTAGCCGGGCCCCCACTTCTCTGATGCTGGAGTTTCTTGTCAACAGAGCAAACAACAACGTCAGACGCATCGTACATACACAGCCGGCTGGCGTATCAGATGCGTCAAAAACCATGACAGTCAATAACATAGCCAGTATGAATTTCAGCTAGCATCAAACATTTCTGAAAACTCATCCAGCGCCTCGGTGATTGTCCCATCCTTTCCCAGAGAATCGATGATCTTGCCATATGTGAAGACGCCACCCTTGCAATTCTCCTTCACTTTCTCATGCAACTAAATAGCAAGACCCGTCTTTCAAGCTTTACAAAAGACCATTGATAAGAATTCCATAGGTCTTCATATCCTCCAAAAGTCTCATTCTCAGTCGTTTCGTTAAACAATAGAACTGTATCCGGAATCACACTCTCTATCCATGCAATGAGAGTGGTTGCATGTAGCAAACGTCAACCCTTTGGCTTTGTCTTTTTGTGGTCTCTTTGACATGGAGTCCAACTGGTGCGTTCCCTTTTCGATAACACCAGATGTGTCATAAGGTATCAGCTGATTTTCTGGACCAAAACATATGTCAGGGAGTCAATGCCGTGTGATTTGAGGTTTATCAGTAACTTTTCACTATAGAACCTCTAAATGTCAAACTGCATTCTCTCATCATTCCTGACTTCAAAAACGATGGCAACTCATTTTCTTCCCGGTCGTCCACTTCGTCCCATTCGATGGAGGTAATTTTCTGGTTGAATTGGCATATCATAGTTAAACACAAGAGAGGCTTATTAAACATAGATACCACGAGCTAAGAAATCCTGAAGATCAATTCAATGGACTGAGTTGGTTGTCAACTTCTGCCATCTATGGGTTCCACAGTGCAGTCCTCACCAATAAATCCCATATTATCTTCATTTGTTCCGGTCAAAACTAGAAGACATCACGCAGAATGAAGGTACGTGAGTGAATGAGACCAGTCCGAGGGTTATTTTGAGTTGATTGGTGGTCATTATCTAAAGAGCATGCTAGTGAGAGAAATGAGAATAAGGATCTGGGAGGGAATACCATGGGTTAGCGGTATGGGTTATGGAAAATGAAGAATGGGTTAGATGGGCATTTCCGGTATGAGGTTAAAGGTGGGAAGGATGGATGTAGTGGAAGATATAGTGATGGAGACAATAGGCATGAAAGGTGTCGACGTCATGGGAGATATGAATAGTGAAGGGTGATGAAAGAAATGGGCTCGATAGATCTGGAAGAAAGGATATGAACAGCATGGGAGAATGTAGGCACGGAATCAATGGACTGGATGATGGAGGTTAGTAAAAAAAATGGGTATGGAATTAATGGAATGGTTTGGCTTGTTATAGAGCTTGGTTGTGGCCTTGAGGAGTATCACCAGCTAACTTCAGGTCGTCGGCATCAGTTACAGGTTGAGAGGGAAAACAGTCAACTGAAAATGGCTAATGGGTATCCTCTGGTACCAGAAAATTCTCAATATCAAGAACATGAGTGAAAGCCTTTGCAGACCCATCGTGAACTTCTTACGTTTCTAGCAACTGAGCAGCTGCATCTCCACGATTCCCGGATTTACCATGTTTCCCAGCATAGTATGGATCATCAGAACCACTATCAACAACACCTTCTTTGACCATTATCAAATCAACCCACAGTTTCTCTCTTTGTTGCATCCATTAGATACCTTCCCTGCTTGGCATATATTTCCCCGTCTCAGACGAGTGATATATTTTCCGCAAAACTTACATCTCTTATCATCAAACTGCCCTTCCTTACCACAACGGTCGTGTCAACCTGAGAGCCCTCACATAGCTTCTTCAGGCCGGGATAAGAAACCAGGTGCGTGCCAAGGATGAGTACCAGAAAACAGAGGGAGATGGAGAAACAGAGTATAAAAGAAAACAAGTAAAAAAATAAAATATCAAAAAATCCACTTCATGAATCATCCATGGATCTTCCGAGCAGGTGAGTGAGCCACATCAAATGTAGACACAGGCATGAGTCTTGAGCATCTCATCATCACAAATGGAGGCAAAGCAAGTTAAAATCAATAATGACAAACATAAAGGCAAGATTATCTCTCAACAAACAAACCGGTGGCCTCCAATATCCACCCCAAACAGCATAATGTCAAAGAAAATAATAGCAATCTGAGAAAAAAAAAACGGTGAAAATGGGAAGAAATGAAAAGATTGCAGAGTTTATACCTGAGTCCTTCCAGCAACCAAATGCCTACCAAAACAGAGAATTCCCTTTTTAGCTAGAATCTGCTTCCCTCTAACCATCCAGCTTGCTGCCCAAACTCCCAAAGCTCTCTAAAAAAATCTCTCTCTCTCTCTCGAACGCGCCCCCATGAAAATCTCCTCTAACAGCCAGACCAAAAAGCCCTATCCAGTTGCCCTTTCTCACCAAGAATAACCAAACAAAAAGCTTCCCCCTAAAGGATCTCTGCCACCTTCCTCTCCTCGGATTTCTTTTTCTCTTTGTTTTCTCTCCAGTCCTCCCTAGCAGCTGCCGGCCAAAAAAAATCTCTCCCCCCTCCTCAAAGCTCTCTCTGGTAGCCTTCTCTCCCTCTCTCTAGCTACCCCTCCAACTTTTTCTCTCGTCTCTCTCTAAAAACGAATACCTCTCCAAATATCACCAGAAAAATCTCTTTCTTTATCCCGGATCTGCCCCTCCTCTAACAACCTGCAGAAAACCATCCCAAAAGCACTGCTCCCTAGCCTCTCTCTCCTCCGCTCCTCCAACAGCCTGCAGGAACCTTCTAGAAGACCCCTCCACGTGTCAGCCTCTGATTTCCTTCCCAAAAAGCAAGGCTGATTCCCTTATAACCACTAAGGAAACGACACGTGGCTCGTTGGGGCTCTTCCATGTGGCAAAATCAGCTGCAGCAAAGAAAGACCTGAATGGGGGTCTACAACCATATTAAAAGAATATGTCTCATTAAAACCTTGCTAGTGCAAAAACCCTATAGGAAAAACCTATCGAAGGAAAATAGTACAATATTCTTTTCTTGGTATGTTAAGACTGCCTCGTTAAAAACCTTGCCAGTAAAACCCAATAGGACAAAACATGGACGAAGGAAAAAAAATGTACAATACACTAACACCATTTTACAAGCATACTCCCCCTCATGTCGATATCCTTGAGTTAATGCATTCCAATCTTGTGTATTAACTTCTTGAATGTTGAGGTTGACAATGATTTTGTGAATAAATCTACTAGATTATCACTTGAGTGTATTTGTTGCACATCAATTTCACCACTCTTCTAGAGTTCATGTGTATAAAAAAATTTTGGTGAAATGTGTTTAGTTCTATCTCCTTTAATATAACCCCTTGTTATTTGTGCAATGCATGTAGCATTATCTTCAAATAATATTGTCGGGTCACCTTTGATAGAGAAGAGTCCACATGATTCCTGAATATGTTGGATCATATATCTTAGCTATATACATTCACAACTCGCTTCATGAATTGCCAGTATTTCTGAATGATTTGATGATGGCCACCATTATTTATTTGACAAATCTCCATGAAATAGTAGTACCATTGCAATTAAACACATTCCCTGTTTGTGACCTACCTTTTATGTGGATTTGAAAGATATCCTGCATCTACATATCCAAGCAATTGTTGTTTTGATTCCCTTGAGTAAAATAAACTCATATCAGTAGTTCCGCGAAGATAACACAATATATGTTTGATACCATTCCAATGTCTTCGAGTTGGAGCAGAACTGTATCTTGCTAATAAATTGATAGAAAAAGCAATGTCTGGACATGTAAAATTGGCAAGATACATAAGTGCACCAATAGCACTAAGATATGGTACTTCAAGACCAAGTAACTCTTCATTTTCTTCGCAAGGACGAAATAGGTCTTTTTTCACATCAAGTGATCGAACAATCATTGGAGAACTTAAAAGATGAGCTTTATTCATATAAAAATGCTTCAAAACTTTCTTAATGTATCTTGATTGATGTACTAAAACCCCATTTGGAAAATGATCGATCTGCAGGCTAAGAAAAAATTTTGTTTTTCCAAGATCTTTCATCTTAAATTCTTTTTTCAAGTAATTTGTTGTTCTGGTGAGCTCTTCAGGAGTTCCAACAAGATTTAAGTCATCAACATACACTGCAATAATTGCAAATATGGTTTTTGATTTCTTAATGAAGATGCATGGGCATATAGGGTTATTCACATACCCTTCTTTCAGCAAGTATTCGCTAAGGCGACTGTACCACATGCGTCCAGATTGCTTTAATCCATACAAGGATCGTTGTAACTTGATTGAGTACATGCTATGAGGCTTTGTATTATTTGTTCTAGGCAATTTAAATCCTTCAGGGATTTTCATGTATATATCATTATTCATGGATCCGTATAAATATGTTGTAATAACATCCATGAGATGCATATATAGTCCTTTTGAGACTGCCAAACTAATTAAGAAACAAAATGTGATTGCGTCCATGACGGGAGAATATATTTCCTCATAGTCAATACCAGGTCTCTACGAGAAACCTTGTGCTACTAATCGCGTTTTATATTTTATGATCTCATTATTCTCATTGCGCTTTCGTACAAATACTCATTTGTACCAAACAGGCTTTACATCTTCAAGTGTTTGGACTACAAGTCCAAAAACTTCTCGTTTTGTTAATGAGTTTAACTCTGCCTGTATAGCTTTTTTCCATTTTAGCCAATCATTTCTATGTCGACATTCTTTCACATTTCGTGGTTCAGGGTCTTCATCATTTCTTATGATATTAGAGACCACTTGGAAAGCAAAAATATTATTAATAACAATATTATTTTGATCCCATTTTTCTCTCATGTGTACATAACTTATTGAGATCTCACAATTTTCAGGTACCTATGCCTCTTTAGGGGCTTCTCGTTTAATATGTGGCTCTTCAAGGGCTTCTTGTTCAATATGTGCCTTTTTCAGGGGCTTCTTGTTCAATATGTACCTCTTCAGGGGCTTTCGGCATTCTTTGTGCCTCTTCTAAGGCTATATATTTATCAATTTTAAACTAATCAGTCATTTTGATGGCCTTTTCTAGAGTGCCAAGTTTTTCTTGGGTTCTCATCTTCCAGGGAATTACATCCTTTGAGCCGACAGGTCTACCATGCTTCAAGCGTATCTCAGATTCATTTGTTAATTGTCCTACAAGGACATCAATCTGTGTTGGAGTATTTGCAGTCGAGATATATGACTTTGTCACTTTCTTTGTATCAATGAATGCATCTGGTAATTGATTTGCAAGATTTTGCAAATGAATGATCATTTGAACTTCTAGTTCACATTAATTTGTATGAGGATCAAGATGGGTCATAGTAGATGTCTTCTAACTCATTTCTCGTCGTTCTTCAGGAATTGACTTTTCTCCCCCCTAATGATGGGAAACACTCTCATTAAAATGACAATCCGGAAAGCGGGCTATAAAAGCATCGCCTATCAAAGGTTCAAGATATCTTATGATAGATGGAGAATCAAAACTTACAATCTCAAGTCTTTGTTGGGAACCCATTTTAGTGTGTTGTGTAGGTGCAATTGGTACATATACTGCACAACCAAAGATTCGTAAGTGAGAGATATTTGGTTGTTTTCCAAGAACAAGTTGTGAAGAAGAGTATTCGTGGTAAGTTATAGGTCGAATATGGACTAAAGTTGCAACATGCATAATAGCATGTCCCCAGGCAGAAGTAGGTAATTTGATTTTCATTAGTAATGGTCAAGTTATTAATTAGAGACGTTTGATGAAGGATTTTACTAAACCATTTTGGGTATGAGTATGAGCAATAGGATGCTCAATATTTATCTCTACTGACATGCAATTGTCAATGAATTTTTGAGAAGTAAACTCACCAGCATTATCAAGATGTATTGTTTTAATTGGATAATTTGGAAATTGTGCTCGTAATCTGATTATTTGTGCAAGGAGTTTAGCAAATGCAACGTTACGTGTAGAAAGGAGACAAACATATAACCACCTAGTAGAAGCATCTATTAAGATCATAAAATAATGGAATGGTCCACATGGTGGATGGATAGACTCACATATGTCCCCATATATTCTTTCTAAAAAGACTGGTGACTCAGATATGACTTTGATAAAAGATGATCTGACTATTAATTTACCTTGTGAGCAGACAACACATGAGTATTCATTGGGTGAAAGAATCTTCTGGTTCTTTAGTGGATGCCCATGTGAGTGTTCAATTATTCGATGCATCATTGAAGACCCTGGGTGACCTAGCCTATCATGCCAAATGACAAAAAATTTTAGGTCGTTGAACTTCTGGTTCACAACAACATATGATTCAATAGGCTTTATAGTTGCATGATACAACCCAGAGGAGAAAGTCTAGAGTTTTTCCATTATAAGTTTCTAGCCAAATATAATGGAAGTAATGTAAATATATTCTATATTATCTTCATTCATAGTTTCAATATGATATCCATTTCTACGGATATCTTTAAAATTGAGCAAATTTCTTCTAGATTTGCTAGAATATAAAGCGTCATTAATATGGAATCTAGTTCTATTTGACAATATTATGTTTGCTTTTCTAGAGTCTTCAACTAAGTTTGTAGTACCAGATATGGTACTTACATTAGCTTTTATTAATGTCAATTCGAGGAAATATCTTTTATCTCGAAGAATTGTGTGTGTAGTTGCACAGTCTGCGAGACATACATCATCCTCATTCATCTTGAGACCAAATAACATATGGATTTCAGATATAACTAAAAAAAAAAAGTAAGGCATAATTTAAATAACAAAAGAAAATCATATGTAAATATAAGACATAATAATATATTATTTCATATATAAAGTAATATCAATTAATGTTAATTTTCTCATCATTTATCAAATGGTCTGTTTTTTTCATTGGGACCTTCAAAGAAATCAATGTCATAGTAGGTTAGGTCCAATCCATCACCATCAGTAAAGTTCATCTCTATCTCTTTTCCTTTTGCTTTTATTGATGCTTGGTAAAGGTCGACCAAATGTTTGGGTGTACGACAGGTACGCGACCAATGCCCCTTCATACCATATCTATAACAATTATTCTCATGGTTCTTAAGAGGTTTATCTTGTAAAAGCTTCCCATTTTCTTGTTTTGTCTCAGTATTGTTCCAGTTCTGGTGGTGCAATGAGGCTTTCATTTTCTGAAAATTATTACTATAAGAACCATGGTATCAGGGATTTCTTCCATGTCTTCGTCCTCGTCCACATCCACGAGTTTAGGATGATATTGTATTCACTTCAAGGAATGGTTCAGATCCAGTTAGACAAGACTGGTGATTTCTTATCAAAAGCTCATTATTTTGTTCAGCAACAAGAAGACATAATATTAATTCAGAATATTTTGTAAATCTACGCTCTCGATATTGCTGTTGTAGGAGCACATTCGAGGAAACGTAGTAAAAGTTTTCTCTAACATGTCTTCTTCTGTGTTTTTTTTTCTCCACACAGCTTTAATTGAGAGCTGATTTTGAAAAGTGCAGAGATGTATTCACTAACAGATTTAAAATCTTGCAACCTTAAGTGCATCCAATCATATCGAGCTTTTAGGAGAATCACAGTTTTTTGATGGTCATATCTTTCCTTCAAATTACTCCATAGAGTAAAAGGGTCTTTTACCGTAAGATACTCATTTTTTAAACCTTCATGGAGGTGATGGCGAAGGAAAATCAATGTTTTTGCACGATCCCTGTAGGGATGCTTGATTTCCTTCTTTGATCATAGCTCTAAGGTTCATTGCATCAAGATGTATTTTAGCATCAAGGATCCAAAATAGATAGTTCTTTCCCGAAATGTCAAGTGCCACAAATTCGAGTTTTGTGATATTCGACATTGTCAAATAACCTCATATAGATGACAAAATAATATTATTATAATCAATTATAATAACTTGAGAAAATTGGTATAACTTTGATTATAAACAAAATCAAATAATTTTTTTATAACTTTTAACAATATATAACAAAACAAATCAACAATAATATAAATATGTAAAATTTTATTCTATATAAATAACTTTAAATTTAAGATACGAGAATTACCTTCAGAGCAATTCATACTGATAACGTGTTGTAAAATGATAATAAATGTGACTCAAATAAAAGTAGAGATGACTATGTATTACTTTAATAATATATATATAGAGGGGATAAAGAAATCAAAGAAGAGAAAGGTTGAGAGAATGAAAGAAAGAGAGAGAGAGAATGAGAATAAAAGAATATCTTTCTTTTGCTCGGGATGCCTCTTACATGGGGTGTAAGAAGCTTTTATATGCCTCACAATATGAACTCCTATTACTCATCTTAAAGATGAGTAAATGGAGTTCATAAATAACCATCAATGTGGTCATTCACCATTGTATTTACAACACTTATACATATATAATCCTTTAAATATGGATGTTTAATAAATAAATTCATTGTTTAAGAAGTATAAATATTAATTAAAATTAATGATGGTAAATATGTCAATTTGATGATTTAAAAAAATTATAACTTAACTTTATTAAATAACTGTAAAGTAAAATTCAAATAATAAGTTTTTAAGGTAAAATTTAATATTTATTACTTAATTACTTAATTTTTACTTTAAGTATTAAGGTTGTTTGATAAAGTTAGCTCAAAATATATTCTAAACAATCAAAATTAACATATTTTCCCTCGTTAATTTTTATTAATATTTATATTTTCACTAATCTTAAGGAATAAACTTATTTGTTACACATTTATATTTAAAGTATTATAAATACATAAGATAATTAACTACAAAATATTTACTATTAAAAGTGGTGGTTGAATATGGAGTAATCACTATAAAATATATTCTCATTGGATATAAACAAATAAGGAAAAAGAGATTTGAGGTTAAAAATAAATTCACTATTTTGATTTTATACTTAAAATTATTTTTTATTTTAAGGGAATATCTGATAAATCAACTTAATGACTTAAGAACTTCATTTAAATTATTAAATAGATTAACCTTGTTTGATAAAATAACTTAATATTATAACTTAAAGTTATTTTTAACTTTAAGTATTAAGTTAAAATGATTAGGTTATTCTTAATCTCAAATTTTTTTTTGATTCATTTTCCCATATTAGTAAAAGTATATTTTAAAATTAAATTCCACACCCATGACTCATTTTTTTATAATAAATATTTTATTGTTCTCTTATATATCTATAATACTTTAAATATAACTATTTTATAAGTATATGTATTTTAAAAAAAATTAATGAAAATAAATATGAATTAAAATACATAAGGATAAAATATTTGTTAAAATTAACGAAACTAAATGTACCAATTTGATGATTTAAAAAAAATAATTCTATTCACTTTACCCAACAATCTTAATATTTAAAGTAAAAACTAAGTAATAAGCTTTTACCTAATGACTTAAGAATAATTCAATTTAAAGTTAACTTAAATCATTAAGTAATAAATATTAAGTTTTATCAAATACCCGTTAAGTTGTAATATTAAATTATTTCATCAAATATGTTTATTCTATTTGATATCTTAAATTAAATTATTAAGTCATATTAAGTTATTAAGTTGATTTACCTAACACCTTATCTCATTGTATTAGTATAAAATTGTATAAGTAACTATTAGTGGTGGAAAAGATGAAACTAAACAATTTTATTTCATCTTTGAATCAATAAAAAATGAAATGTAGTTATTTTGAAGAATTTGAGATCTAGCAACGCTAAATTATTGAAAATTATCCTTTAACTAAGGTCACCCCACTAAACAAGCAAACTAGAATATAAATGTAAAAGACAAAATTTGAACAATGAAGAAACGAAAATTAAAATATGAAAAATAAAACTTACCATCATTAGTTGAGGTTTGTAATCACTATCCTTGGAGCAGATGTTGTGATGTCCCACATTGGATAAGGAAGAAAGTTTCTAATGCTATATAAGTATGAATTCCTCTTAATCCTGTAGAAGTGTTTTAAAGTTGTGAGAGTCCTTTTAGGTGCAGAGTGGACAATATTTTTACGATTGAGTGCGGGTCATTACAAATGGTATTAAAGTTGATCCCTGACCTTGGTGCGGACGGGTTTGTTTGACCTCGTAAAATGTCTCACATCGAATAGAGAAGAAAGTTTCTGGTGTTATATAAGTATGAAATTCTCTTATGTAAACACATTTTAAAGTCATGAGAATTTCTTTAAATCCAGAACAGACAATATTTACACGGTTGGGTGTTGATCATTATAAATGGTATCAGACCCAATTCCTGACCTTGGTGTGGGGATTTGTTTAGCCCCATGAGAGGTGTTTGTCTATTTGGCTTCGTAATCTCATGAGACATAATGTCCTTGTTATGTTTGTGGGGAGGGCAGGGCGGGGGGTGGGGGGTGTATAAACTCCTTTTAATCATATGGACATGTTTTAAAGTCATGATGGCTCATTTGGGTTCAAAAAAAATGTGAGTCATTACAGATGTAATCCTTTTTGAGATAATATCTTAGTAAAGTCAACAATGGTGATCCAAGTATCCAACCATGAATAGTAACACAACTACTCAAGAGTGTTCTTTTTAAAGCGATTGATTTTAGCCTTGATATTTTGGACACTATACTCAATATATATATATTTGGGATTTTTGCATCATCGGTTTACTTCTCAAATGCAAATAAGATAGAGTGTTTTATCCTCTAGGAGTTAAAACCCAAGGAACCCAACAAGACTTCATAAAAATGACAAATTCTAAATATGTAGAAACATAATAGGTTATAATCAACATGAATAAACAAGTAAATTGACAAAAAAATTCATTCAAATCATACCATAGCTTTCTCAAATTATCGAAAAAATCAAATGAAATACAAATTACAAAAAATACAAGGATATCAACTTGTGATATAATTTAAATGATTCAATTTATAGATTTACTTATTTCATTAGATCATGTTGTACTCTAAGATAACTTAACATTCATTCAATTTTAACTTACTTCATAAGATTTCTATTTAACACTTGTTGATCTACATATAATACGACTTTATTTACTTCCCCTAAAATGGTGATTACGTAATCTAATTGTAATATTGACTCAACATCTCACCCATAAAGAGTCAACTATATTCTAGTATCCTATGTTATTACAATAAAATATAACTCAAGTCTGTCATCTATTATTTACTATATGTAATCTTTCCATGAACTGATGTTCATAATCCAATGAGGTTTGTGTTATCAACTTCTCAAGATTACCTCTTCAATCCTTGAGTTATAGATCCTCTTATCATATGATCAATTAACATCCTCTAACTCATAAAGAGTATATGTTAAATTTCAATTAAAGAATTACTACAACCATAGGTTTCATGATCATATGCCCTTAGGATTACCTAAGGAAACATGTTACCTCAAACCAATGAGATATCATGATGCCTATCTTAAGAATACTTGTTGTCATTTACCATAATCAAAAGTGACATAATCCTAAGGAAATATATGACTGCCTTAGAGTCTCACCCATAGGCTAAAGACATTGAAGACTTTAACACTACCTCAATACTCTTAAGATTGAGATCTCATATAGCATAGTAGCTTGGTTAATATGACTACTCAATAGTCAATGTCATGATTCACTATAGGTCTTATACAATGTGTGACCATATATACTTGTGCACTCACCATAAGAAACATATCATGATGACCAAGACAAGTAATTCCTCAAATTAAGAGGTAGTGCATTACAACCTTAAATGGATTGTCTAAGTTTATGAATTAATTACGAACAACTCATCAATCTTACAATGAACTCATAACTTGAATCTTCCATGTAACTCCTAATGTACTCATGTCATGTACAATACAGGTAATACAAGTCTAAATGATCGATATAAATAATGTATAAATATAGTATAGTGAAAAAGGGATTAAAATCATAATATAAATATTAATTACTAAGTTTTTCAATTTCTAGAATTAGAGCTTTGTTTTTCTCAAGTAAGGAACTATATTTATTCTCTAAGAATCTAATCTTTTTAAGGAAGTTTTCTTTTTCACTCTTTAATAAATAATGCCATCTTTAAGTGAGTCATTCAAAACAAATATCTCAATACATTTATCATTCAATCTTATTCCATACAGTCATTTAACAAGCTTTGGTATGCTTAAGCTAAATCATCAAATCCACTTCCACCGTCATCGATATGACTATCATTCAAAGGATTCTTATCAGATTTAATGGAAGCAACAAATACAAGATAATTATTTTAATCATACATTTATATTTAGGCTTTGAAAATATACTATCACTTGAGCTTGTATCGCTCTTAGTGACCTAAACAGTCTTTTTAATATCCTTTGAGATCAAGACAATCACTAGCGATGTGTCATAACCTACCACAGTTGTAAAGTATTCAACTTTTTTGACCTTTGGTGATCTCTAATAGTATATTTAAGTTTCTTAGAATCTTTAAAGGCAGCTCCCTATGGCTTTTGAGAATCAAGTGGGACATTGAATATGCTTGAACGGATGCTACAAGTCTATCATTACTTAAAGAGTCATTGTCCTTACTTTTGCAATAGTTGTAGCCTTGGATTCGAATTTTCTAACTACTTTTGATTGGGGAATCCTAAGATTAAAAGTCAACTCCATCACTTAACTGTGAATAAAAATAAAAAACAATCACTTTTTCTTTTGCTGTCATGCACATTGAATTTGAAATAATAAGGAAAAAAAATATTTTTATAACTATCATAATTTTAAAAATAAGGTGTTTTTCGATAGACATTTAATTTTTTTTTTTTCAAAAAATAGAAACACTTCGTATAAAAAAGTAGCTAAAAAAATCATCTTAATAAAAACTAGCTCTTCTTAAAATAATTACCCTAACCTTCTTAAAAATTCTTTTCAAAATTACAAAATTTGAGCAATTTACAATATTTTACTTTTTTAAATTTTAAAAAACACTTTTAAATACACAAGGTATCTACCCATTTTTATCTAAGAAATTTGATATTATATAAAAAAAATAAGGAATATATCCAATGATGTCATAAAAAATTATATATAAAATTTTATATTTAAAAAAAAATAAAAAATGCATCTAAACATGCACTAAAAATTTATTTTAACTTAAGAGTTTATACTCAGAGTACATTAATTTTAAAGTTATTCGATTAAATGGATTAAAAACTCTATTTTAAAATTTTAAATTTTTATCATTTTTTTATTTTATTTTGATAAAAATATTTTATTTCTTTCTTATAAAAATAATTTTTTTTAAAAAATATATATGTATATACTTAAAATATTAAAAAAACATTCACATCAAATGTGAATTACTCTTCGAATAAAAATATCGAAAGTGTTAGATTCACAATTACAAGGAATACCTCCCCTCTTAACTAATTAATTCTTAATTTTACAGGACAAAATATTTAAAGATAACGTTTTTACGTACTATAGCAAAGACACACCAAAGCCGGTCAATGGCGTGCAGAGATTGATTTCTTTCTTCTGTTTGTCTAGTTGAGTGTTAAGTAAAAAATGGACACGTCGGAAATCGTGTCGTTGTGAATGAGTTTACTAGTTTTCTCCGTCCCCAAATACAGGATAGAATAATCTCTGTACATAATCTTGACTGTGATTTGAGTTGCAGACTTGCAGTGGAGAAATGGAGCAGTCTGAATCAACTGTAAACAACTGTCTGGTTTTTGCTGTTAATGGAAAGAGGTTTGAGGTCTCCACCATCCACCCTTCCACTACCGTGCTTGAGTTCTTGCGTTCTCACATTCCTTTCAAAGGTCCCAAGCTCAGCTGCGGTGAAGGTATCTATCTTTCTTCTCCTCTGTACTCGCGTTTTTTTGTACTTTATTCAGTGTACATATATATGTTTGCTTTGGTCATATGCTTCTCTCTTTCTCTCTGCTTGTTGGTTTCCCAATTTGGGTTTTCTTTTTCTTTGATGGGTATACGGGTTTTTCTTCTCTGTGTGTTGACTTTCCTTTATCATCTTCTGCTTTTAATTTTGTTGTCCATGTTTTTGTATATATTTGTACACACATACCTGTAATCGTATGAACCTCTGTTTCTCTGCACTCTTGGATGCCCAATCTGAGCTACTTTTTTCTTTGACGGATAAAGTTGGATATTCCTTTTTCCTTCATGTTGGGTTTTTCTCCATCATGTTCCCTTTAATGCTCCTTTTAAATTTTCTTTATTTTCTATATCACCCTGTCATATCACTCTGTCTTTCCTCTGGTTCTTGGATTCCCAATCCAGGTTTCCTTTTCTTCAATGATAGATGTATTTTCTTCTTCTGCGTGTCTAATTTTTGTTTCCTTGTTCTCTTTATTGCTTGTTGTCAATTGTATTGTCCTGTGATTCCATTGCTCTTGTAGTGCTGTAGGCTTTCCCTTTGTTTTTTGGGAGGATGAACGGCAAGAAACATAAGATTGAAAATTTGACTATTTGACTATTTGACTAATGGCTATGCTGATGATTATGCCGTTCGATTATTAAATAATTGTCCCATTATTCAATTAGTTCCTAATATAGTTTAGCCATTGAGGATTATGATTTTGTATAGCCTATCAAAATCTCAAAAAATAAGGTTGCTGATACATTGATATGTTTGCTAACTTCATTGTTTCAGGTGGTTGTGGTGCTTGTGTTGTTCTACTGTCCAAGTATAACCCTGTGCATGGCCAGGTGGATGATTGTACGGCGAGTTCATGTCTTACCCTGCTTTGTAGTGTAAATGGATGTTCAATTACAACAACTGAAGGCCTTGGGAACACGAAAGATGGGTTCCACCCAATTCATGAAAGGTTCTCTGGATTCCATGCTTCTCAGTGTGGCTTTTGTACTCCTGGAATGTGCATGTCACTCTTCTCGGCTCTTATCAATGCTGAGAAAACCCCCCGGCCAGAGCCCCCTCTGGGATTCTCCAAGCTGAAAGTTTCTGAAGCGGAAAGGGCTATTGCAGGAAATCTCTGCCGCTGTACTGGGTACCGGCCCATTGCTGATGCCTGTAAAAGTTTTGCAGCAGATGTTGATATGGAGGATTTGGGGTTTAATTCCTTTTGGAGAAAGGGAGATAGTAAAGAAGTGAAACTAAGCAGCTTACCCCTGTATAACCATAATGATGAGATCTGTACATTTCCTCAGTTCTTGAAAAATGAAACTAGGTCTACATTGCTTTTAGACTCTAGTAGATATTCCTCGTATAATCCTGTTACCATTGAGGAACTTCAAAGCTTATTGGGTTTTGTTGAGGATGGAAATGGGACTCGGGTTAAATTAGTTGTTGGTAACACTGGTATGGGTTATTACAAGGAAGTGGAAAGCTATGACAAATATATTGATCTAAGACATATCCCTGAATTCTCAATGATTAGAAGGGATAATACCGGGATAAGCATTGGAGCAACTATAACAATCTCTAAAGCTATTGAAGCTCTAAGGGAATACAACCAAAGTGGATTTTACTCAGAAGGAGACATGGTCTATAAAAAAATTGCTGACCATATGGAAAAAGTTGCTTCAGGGTTCATCCGGAACTCAGCTAGTTTAGGTGGAAATCTGGTGATGGCACAAAGGAATCATTTCCCCTCCGACATTGCTACAGTACTTCTTGCAGTAGGTTCAACTGTAAATATAATGAATAGTCTCAAAAGCGAAGAGCTTACATTGGAGGAGTTCTTAAGAAGGCCAGAGTTAGATTCGAAAAGTATACTTGTAGGCGTCAAAATCCCAGATTGGGATCGGATTATGGGCATTTCTTCAGGGACCAAGATGAAGCTACTGTTTGAAACTTATCGAGCTGCACCACGACCGTTAGGAAATGCATTGCCCTATTTAAATGCTGCTTTAATGGCTAAAGTTTCTCGCTGTACAACTTCTAATGGAATTATTGTAAGTAACTGCCGGTTTGCTTTTGGCGCTTATGGGACAAAACATCCAATAAGAGCTACAAAAGTTGAAGAATTTTTAACTGGAAAAGTGCTAAGTGTTGGTGTCCTTCGTGAAGCTGTTAAATTACTTAAAGGCATTGTGGTACCCGAAGATGGCACTTCAAGTCCAGCTTATAGGTCAAGCTTGGCTGTCAGTTTTCTTTTCGAGTTCTTTAGCCATTTGATTGTGGCCAATGCTGAATCTCCTGATGGTTGTATGGATGGATATAGTACTTTGCTGTCTCCTGCAAAGCAGTTAGATCATGGTAAAATCTCAACCTTGCTATCTCCTGCAAAGCAGGAAGTGGAATTGAATAGACAGTATAGTCCAGTTGGTGAGCCAATTGCAAAGTCTGGGGCTGCCATCCAAGCTTCTGGTTCGTTACACTAACTTGGTTTTATATTATGAAAAACAAGAGTTGATTTTCTATTTAATTTTTATTTTACTCTTACAAGTACCATTCTGTTGTTGGTTTCATGGATATGGTAGGTGTCACATGCACAAATTTGCAACAAGGCTCTTTTTTTTCCTGTTTTCTGAAATGAGCGGCACCACCCCCACCCCCCAATCTCATACACCTCACTGTGTGTCTCTATTTAGGCAAAAGAAGAGCCCCACAACCCCCTACCACCATTTATACCCAGAGGCTACACTCTCATATTTAATTTGAATTCCAATTCATTTGAATGCAAGTTGGTAGGGGGTAGTTACAAAACCACCCAACTGACCAGACCGTCTTCCCTTGAGGTGCCTCTTTATGCCACACAATCACTCACAAGCCTTCTGATGCCTTCTCTTCCTAAAAGGTGCCAAGTAACCACCCATGAAACCAATCAAACCTACCCTCTGATGGAATCAGCCCTTATGCCATGTCCAGCCCACTAAGTTGCATGTTAGCCCACATCAATGTGGTCCATGTGCGCAAGTCTGCCCACCCATGCATGCTAGCTCGTCAATGCATGTTCAGCCCATCTGATTGCATCTGTGTGCCTTAGCCCACCATGTGATGTCCATGCATCAGGTTTGTCTCCTTATGCCCTTGGAGCATTGGAGTTATTTCCCAAGTTGCATGTCAGCCCACATCAATGTGGTCCATGTGCGCAAGTCTGCCCACCCATGCATGCTAGCTCGTCAATGCATGTTCAGCCCATCTGTGCATCTGTGTGCCTTAGCCCACCATGTGATGTCCATGCATCAGGTTGTCTACTTATGCCCTTGGAACATTGGAGTTGTTGCCCATGTCTTAGGCGCCCATGAGACAGCCCCCTGCAAGGTCTTGCCTTACAGGCCACGAGTCAGCATGCCATACCCTTACTCTTGCCTCCCATCAACCATGCACCACCATGTCTGAGGCAGCCTTTTGTTGTTGCAGAAGCACCCTGCCATGCCCAATTCTCACTTCAATGCAACAATGCAGGGGTGGAGCCACCTTGTGCCTAGGAGGGGCAAATATCCCCCCTGAAATTTTGGAAAAAAAAATGTAGCAGAAGGAATTGTGGTCATAGGTTGCACACCACCACATGTTATTGAGTCCATGTGTCGGTTCTAGCAAGGCCAACCTAAGTGTCATGCCCATGTCTGAGGCTTTGCATCATACCCCCTTTGTGTGGCCAAGATTAAGCCACGTTGCCTTAAATCATGCATCCACCCTCCTTAACAATCATTTTAGGCTCCCAAAGTGCCAATATAAGACACCAAGGGTCTTAAGGAGGCATCATGATTTTTCATTAATTCATGAAAATCCAAAAAGCCACAATTCCACTTGGAGACTCCCTTTTGAAGGTTCCTCTTCAAAGGAAAAATATAAGCATGTCAAAATTCAACACTTGAATTTTACCCGAGTTAGGTCATGCCACCTAGTGCATGTGTGCTAAGCCATGGGCTACAACTGCTACATCGCATGCAACACCCCACTACATTGCTACCACCTAAGTAGCGTGTGGTACTTGCTATGTTGCCTGTGGCACTTGCTATGTTGCATGTGGCACCTGTTATGTTGTGTGTGGCACTTGCTATGTCAAGTGTGATACCTGTTGTGTCAGTACCTACTATCTAGCTTGCGACACCTGTTGTGTCACGTGCTACTTGCCACCTCATCGTGCCAGCTCATGTGTTGTACCACCAAGCTCGCGTATATGATGCATTGAACCTTGGTTTCGATTTGCCTCACTCTCCTAGGGTCTTTATGGGTGCAAGGTGCCTACCCATGAGACCCTTGGCACTGTGTCACCTGAGTCAAGGGGCTAACAATAGGAGACATGAAACTAGTTAAAGATAATTGATTTTATTGATGGCCTAGAACTTTAGAGCAATTTAATTTTCAAATAGTAAAATATTTGGTTATATTCTTAAATTTAATTTTCTGTTCATTTCTATGATCAAGTTTATATCGGTTATATTATGGTGTGTGATGTTTCTTTTTTGAGGGAATTTATTGTCATCAAAACTTTATATTCAAAAAATCAATACTTTCTTCCCAGCCTTGTGAATGATCTTTCTTTGACTTTTTGTTTGTGCTTTTTGTCATGTTACAACCACACTGGATTCAATTTATCTCACTTACTCTATTTTATTCACCAATTACCACTCTGGCAGGGCATTTGTAGCTCAATAAGGCCATGTGTTACTATATAATCCATGATAATGACTACCTTTGGTCACATATATCTTTAGCACCATTTGGAGTTTATAAAGTTCTAGGGAAAGGAAAGAAATAGGAAGGTATCTAAATTTTCTTGTTTGGTTTATTGTGGTAAAGTATGAATAAATATCAAGTATAATTAAAATTTTTACATTTTCAAATTCTTCACACTTCATATAAAAGAGAAGAAAAAAATGGGGGATAAACATAAATGAAAAATTTATCCAATTTAAACCCACCCGTTTTTTTTTTCTTCATTTTTCTTTCCTTATATTTTCTTTTCTTCCTACCTACTCCCAAACTTTTCAAGTTTCAGAAGGAGCCTTGATTTTTCCTACTTTTTATGTTTGTTTTTCTCCCCACATTTCCTTTTAGACATGCTTATCCATTACCATAGGCTCCTGATATTTCCTTTTTCTAGACAACTGACATGAGTTAAACGATTTCGTAGGTGAGGCTGTTTATGTGGATGACATTCCCTCTCCAACAAATTGCCTACATGGGGCTTTCATTTATGGTACAAAGCCTTTGGCTCGAGTAAAGGGTATCAAACTTAACCCCAAATCAGTGGCAGCTGGAGTCAGTGCACTTATTTCTTTTAAAGATATCCCAGGGGAGAACATAGGCTGTAAAACTATGTTTGGTACTGAACCTTTATTTGCAGATGATTTTACCCGATGTGCTTGAGAGTATATTGCTTTTGTGGTAATTCGATGATTCTGTCTTTCTCATCCACCAATATATATATGCATATTTTGCTTTCTGTTGGGTTTATTATAAATTTTCTTTTAATGGGTGTAGCATACAAACACATTTGGTTAGTTTATGAACTGAAATGCCCAATTCAGTCACTGGTCATATATGTGTATAGGTTGCAGACACACAGAAACATGCAAATATGGCCGCAAACCTTGCAGTGGTTGATTATGACATGAAAAATCTGGAACCACCCATTTTATCGGTAGAAGAGGCTGTTAGGAGATCCAGCCTTTTTGAGGTTCCTTCCATCATTAGCCCAAAACAGGTTGGTGATTTCTCTAGAGGAATGGCTGCAGCTGATCACAAGATTCTTTCTGCTGAGGTACTTCTCATTTACTTGTTATACAATTTTTTTCTATTCCTATTAATGTTTTTCTTTCTTGTTTTGGTTTTATGATAAATGCTTTCTAAATTGCCACATCCAGATCAGACTTGGATCACAGTATTATTTCTACATGGAGACACAAACTGCCCTTGCAGTTCCGGATGAAGACAACTGCATTGTGGTTTACAGTTCAATACAATGCCCTGAATATGCACATACTACGATTTCGAGATGTCTTGGTATTCCTGAACACAATGTACGTGTGATCACAAGAAGGGTTGGAGGTGGTTTTGGTGGAAAGGCCATGAAAGCAATTGCTGTGAGTACATAATTGATGGTTACTTTGTGTGTTTGTGTCCATATGGCCATAAGAGTACGGCCATTTAAAGGAAAATACGAGGAAAACACACACACACAAATGCACACATAGTTCTTCCTTTATCTGACTCTGTTTCCTCTGATGGCCTATCTTTTGTACTGTTCCTTTCCCTTAACAATGGCTTCTAAGTGAAAGCACTCAATCTATGACGCCTCAGGTAGCTACAGCATGTGCACTTGCAGCATACAAATTACAACGCCCTGTCCGGATATATATGAATCGCAAAACTGACATGAAAATAGCAGGAGGAAGACATCCAATGAAAGTAACCTACAGTGTAGGGTTCAAATCGAATGGAAAGATTACTGCCTTACACGTTGATATATTAATCAACGCAGGAATAGGTGTAGATATAAGCCCAGCTATGCCTATGCTCATGGTTGGTGCCCTTAAAAAATATGATTGGGGTGCTTTTTCTTTTGATATAAAGGTATGCAAAACAAACCATTTGTCTAAATCAGCAATGCGTAGTCCTGGGGAGGTACAAGCTACATTTATATCTGAAGCTGTAATTGAACATGTTGCATCTACTCTTTCCATGGATGTGGACTCTGTGAGAAGCAGAAACCTCCACACTTTCAACAGCCTCAATTTTTTCTTTGAGGGCTGTGCTGGTGAACATGTGGAGTACACTTTACCTTTAATCTGGGATAAGTTGGCTACATCTTCAAGCTTTAAAGAAAGGACTGATATGATAAAGCAGTTTAATATGTGCAGTAAATGGCAGAAAAGGGGTATTTCTCGAGTACCAATTGTGTATGAAGTTTCATTACAATCAACTCCAGGGAAAGTAAGCATTCTTAGCGATGGATCTGTTGCTGTGGAAGTTGGAGGGATTGAGTTGGGGCAGGGGCTGTGGACAAAGGTGAAACAGATGACTGCATTTGCTCTCAGTTCAATTGGATGTGATGGAATGGGAGACTTCTTGGAGAAAGTAAGGGTCATACAATCAGATACCTTAAGTTTAATACAGGGGGGATTGACTTCTGGAAGCACTACATCAGAGTGCAGCTGTGAAGCTATTAGACTCTGCTGCAATATGTTGGTTGAAAGACTGACTCCTATCAAGGAGAGATTGCAGGAGCAAATGGGTTCTGTTGAATGGGGCACATTGATTCTTCAGGTAATTATGTGCACATTTGGTATATTTTACATTTTTTTTCTTTTGCTGCCTTTGTTGGAATTATAGGGTTGAAAGAGAAGTATAAATAATTAAATAAAGGAACATACAATTGGGTAGAATTAAAAATTTACTATCTCCTATCACTCTTGTTAAAATATCACGTCTCTTATTTATGGATAATAAAATCAAAAACTTTCAATCATAAAATATAAAAACTTTCTAGGACTCAACTACTGAAGTATAGAAAATAAAGCAGCACTCAAAATAATTTTTTTTTCTTTAACTTGACTAAGTCTAATTCTAATCTTTAGAAACTTTTTAAATAAAGTTTAACTTTCTAACATACCCCTTATAAATTTGATTTGTAACTCCAAGTAGCATCCTTAACTATCTAAAATCTTTAAACTTAAGAGCTTGGTAAAAATATCTGCAATTTGATCTTGAGATTTTACAAATTGTAATTGTACTTCCTTCTTCATAATGCACTTTGTAATAAATGATTTCTTATATCAATGTACTTGCTTCAATCATGAAAAACAAGATTTTTTTATGATGCAATTGTTGATTTCGTATTCACATAGTGTATACCTTATTGTTGCATGTAACCCTTAGTCATGAACCTTGCTTTGCATATCTCTATTTCTCCTTTCACATCTTTCTTTGCCTTATATGTCCGTCTTGCTCTGATTACCTCTTTTCTTTTTGGAAGAAATTCTAGTTCTCATATGTCATTCTTCCTTATTACTTTTATTTCCTCATTCATAACATCTTTGTATCATTAATTTGTTTTGAATTGCTCTTTCAAAACTTCTAGGTTCATGTACGGGAATAGAAAATCGGAGTGATCTAACCCTCTTTTGTTTTCTCTACAAATTAGAAGCTTAAGGATGAGTCACCAAAATAATAATGGTCTCATTCCATAAAAGGCCTCCTATGATACTATTGGGAGAAACCTTTTTCTGGATGTGAACCACCAATTCATATGATATTTATTCTTTTAGAATTAATTCTTCTTGTATTCATGTTGGTCATCATTTTTTGGGTATTGAAAGAGCATTATGTAGGGATTCAGAAACAATCAAAATCAAACCATCAGTATTAGTATCTCCAAAGAAAAAAAAAACATTACTTCAGAAACAATGACTACTCAAAACTATGACTCCTATAGTTAAAAGTACTGAAGAATATGACAACATTGATCATACTAAACTGGGGTTGAGTTGACTCCATGATTATACAAATTCTGAGTGGTACTTAAGGCATAGACCTTATGGCAAAGTATTCTTTTTGATATTTTTCTCATTAAAAGAGTTCTTAAACTAGATTTATGGGAAAACAATATGTAACAGAACTTCATATGTTGAAATCCAAATTAAATATCAAAGACATTTGCCATCTTTTCCAAAGAGGTTTTTTTTTCATTTTACTTTCTTCAGACTTGCTCAAAGTTAGATGTTGAATATCTCTTACCATTTAGCAATTTACTTCATCAAAATGCAGGCACAAAGTCAAGCTGTGAACTTATCAGCAAGTTCTTACTATGTCCCTGACTTTTCTTCCTTTCAATACCTAAACTATGGTGCAGCTGTGAGTGAGGCAAGTTTTTCAAGATCCCCTTAATTCCTCTCTATAGAGTTTTTATTGAAATTAAGTTAGTATTCTTCAGGTAAACTAGGAGGAGACTAGGCTTTCATGCTTAACCATGCTTCAATTTTTACTATAATAATGAAACTTTGGGTGTTACAGGTGGAGGTAAATCTTCTCACTGGACAAACCACAATTTTGCAATCTGATATTATATATGACTGTGGTCAGAGTCTCAACCCTGCTGTGGATTTAGGACAGGTTAGCCCAACTACAATGTCAAACTATTTCATCTCCTTCTCTGCTTTTCTATCCCTAAGCTTTGGCATTCAACCTCTTCTCTGATTTTATTCTCCACATCCACATATTAATGCAATGGAACCTTTTCATTGATAATACTATAGGATGTTTATAACTGTTCAATGTTTCCTTATCCTTAAAACTTGTGCTTATTTGATCCATATGCCTCTAATATTCTTTCTGAGTTGCTTTACAGATAGAAGGAGCTTTTGTTCAAGGAATTGGGTTTTTTATGCTCGAGGAGTACACAACTAATTCAGATGGACTGGTGGTCACCGAAGGCACATGGACTTACAAGATCCCAACAATCGACACAATACCCAGGCAGTTCAATGTTGAGGTACTGAACAGCGGACATCATAAAAATCGTGTTCTTTCTTCTAAAGGTATTTCTCTTCAACTCTTCATTGAAAATGCATCCTAGTTGTGGAGAAGAAACTGGATAATTTGTTTTCTAATTTTACATGGTTGCTAAGAAAATGTTAGAAAATTTGTATCGAATACATAAAGCAATAGACTTGCTTGCAATAATGCATAATTAACACTTGTTTCTATGAGATGTTGTTACGAATTTATAAATTTGTGACCAAAATAGATGTTTCATTATTAAGATTAATTCATTAATTTTAAGATTTTTCAGAAAGAGTAAAAATTTTCTTAATAACATAATTTATAGTAAATAAATTTATCATCCAAATTGCATGAAGTATAAGTAATTTAATTCATTTTCAAAAATGAATTTGGTTGATTACCATATGATAGGAAAAAGAAAATGGAAGAATCTGAGGAATGCACTGGTATGATTGCCTGAAGAGTTCTATAGAAAATGTCAATTTCTAAATTTGATTCCGATTCTAATTTTATAATAATTTCTTCTAAAAGATAATCTTGTAAAACAAAATTCTCGTTACCATATTTCTTTATGCAAGTAGGTTTCCCTGTAGAATAAGGAAACATTCAAGGAAGAGCTTATATGAGAAGCTCTCTTGTTGGAAAACGAGAAAGGGTAGAGCAAAGGTGTGGGTGAGGAGTTAGAGGTAAGAGGGCGTTGGAGAGAATAATTTAGATCAAGCACACCTGTCGGGAAATGCTAAATTGTCTTTGAATCTTTGAGAATCTAGAAGAGTTTGCTTTTTCTTTTTCTTGGTTTATCTATAGAAATGGAGTAATTTGCAGTATTCATTAGAAGAAACTCTTGTTGAGATCAATGGAATGATATTCATAGCATGTGAGGCAAGGCTAGACACCTTTCCTTTTCATTATGGTTAGTGTTTCTTTCATGTTAATGCCCATATTGGTGAACCTCTATCTAACTCTAGCCATTAAACAAAGATCTTCAGTCCACTTCAATTTACCCAATGTTATGAGGACAAGATCTACAATTAAGGGGATTAAGACTGGTATTGGATCCCCACAGCAATTATTCCAAGCTGTTTCAACATCAAGATACCATGTCAAGGTTAGGTAAATTTAGGGGTTTATACCCTTGCGGAAGGCAGCCAACTACATAAGAAGTGTTGTTGATACGGTTTTAAACCAAAGAGTTGAATAGTTAGTAACTCATTACAATAGCATGAGACATACCAGTAGTAGTAACAGCTTAGTACCGGCTAACCATCTGCAAAAACTTGCTTTATTTGCTAATAGTGCAATTGACTATGTAATTCATTTTGAATCAAATTCACTAGTAAACCTCCTTTGTAATAATTCCAACACACTGCTTTATGTAGATCAATGAATCATAATCAGCAAGGTAAATATGTTTTGTGCAGCTTCTGGTGAACCACCGTTACTTCTAGCTGTTTCAGTTCATTGTGCTACAAGGGCAGCTATTAGAGAAGCCCGGCAACAGCTTCTTTCCTGGACTGGGCTAACCAAGTGTGATTCAACATTCCAGTTGGAGGTCCCGGCAACAATGCCTGTTGTGAAGGAGCTCTGTGGACTGGAGAATGTGGAGAGTTACTTGCAAAGCTTGCTCTCTTAATGCTGGAAACCATTTCCTGCCTTTGATTGAATCCATATGTTTCTAGTTTATAATAGTATGTATATGATGGTAGAAGTTGTGGTTGTATATATGCATTGGTCTAAAGAATGCTCCTAGCTCACAGGCACGGATGATCATATAAATAAATTAAACCCTTTGAAGAAATACACTCAAAGAACAAAGTAAAAGCCCTTTTCTCTAAAGAGATGAATGATTTTCGACAGTTGTAAACATTTATATGAAGTTCAAGAACTCTCGACTACATGTTAGAGAATTAAAGGTCACTGTTGGAGGTAGAACATCAACCACTTGAGCAACCAATCTACTAGTGCCTAAACCAGTTAAAGTTCCGCACAATTGATAGTGCTACTGTTACTTACTACCCAACACGATCCACAATTTATATTATCATTTTATTTTTAATTATTTTTCATATTTATCTCATTAATCATATTTTAAAAAATTACCATGTTTTAATTTTTTTTATATTTATCCTTCTAATTTTATTTAATTTTAAATGTTTTTATTTTAAAATATTAAAAATATAAATTTATTCAAAATTTGCTAAAATAAAAAATAATGAGTTCTTATATTTTATAAATTAAAATTAAAATTAATTTGATAAAATAAATTATTAGTATAACTTTTGATACTTTTAATTATTTAAATAAATTAATGTTAATAGCAAAAAATTATCACCACAAATTTGTAACAAAATTTTAGAAATGAAAACTCAAATAAAATATTTTATATAAATCAATTATATTTTTTCATTTAAAATGTAATAAAACATGTTTTAATAAAAATAGTTTTTAATTTTTAAAATAAATTAATACAAATATATTAAAGGAATTTAAATTAATATTTTCTTAAAAAGTTTGATAAACATTATATTTGATCATACCTATGTTAATTACCATTGCAAAATAATTATTTTTGCTTATTTTATAATTTTTTTAAGTATTTTCATAAATTTTTAATAATTTTCATGTTATTGATATTTTCAATATATCTATAAAATCCAAGTATTGATATATTTGTATTTACCAATATTTCAAATCTTGTCCTTACAATTTTTTATGTTAATAAAAAAAAGTAAAGGAAAAATAAGTTTTGTTCTAAAAATATTTTAAAAAAAATTCAAAATAATTAAAATCTCAATAGAATTATTTTTTTTTTTTTTATCATTTTGATAAATTTTATATCAAAAGCTTAATGTTTTTAAAATAATGTTGTAATTTTCATAATAAAATTTAAATTTGTTTAAATAAATAATGTAAATGAGTGATAAAACTTTTTATTCAATAATTTTCTATAATATAACAAGTTTTATTATTAATTCACTATTATTTAATTAAATATAAAAGTTTAAAAGATTTAAATATCTTAATATTTATCACTTGTCTATTATGGAAAAATAAAATCAAGAAATCTTTCAAACAAAGCATGTCTGACTTATTTATGTCTTCTTTACAAGCTTCACGGATGAAGATGTATTGTTCTCAGGAAAATTTACGTTAGCTTTAGGTGGTGTTGGGGTTAGGGTTCAAACTTCATCAAACGAAAAGGTGTTTTCCTCTTTCTTTCTCTGTTATCGTCTTTACATTAAGCTATTGAACCAAACTTGGGACCTCTTGTTCCCTAGTTTCTCTTCCATTTTTGAAGGATGAGCAAAGTAGGATACTCAATTGCCAAGAACCAAATGCTTAAATTCCACCTCATTTGCACCTTGTGGGTTGGTTGCACAACCTGTCAAAAAGCACCACAACAATCTGGTGTTGTCTATGGAAACCGTTTTAGCAAGTTATAGATGGAAGGTGGGCTACTTGGGATGGCATCTAGGTATCTCGCTCCTTAAGCGTCAAATTTCCCACAGTGGAAGATCCCATGAAGACTTGGAGTGTGTCATGAAAAGGGAAGTCTTTTTTGTAATGTTATTTTTATATTTTTAACTCGGTTGTTTAAGTTGTGTCATTGCGTTAATTGCTTGGAATTATTTAGAAAACTTTAGATCTTCCACTTCCATTTGTCTTTCTCTAACTCTGTTTAAAACACGACAATGGTGTAACCCATTAGCTTAGGCTTCACCCTGCACTTCCCATTGCCATGATACCAACATAATTACACTTCAACTTAACTATTAGACTAACAAGTATATTTCGCCATTACCTATAATGATTTAGATTGAACTTTAAATACTCCATGCCATGACCAACCTTCTTTCACTCGTACCTAGTTAGTTACCTAATTTCAATGAATTTGCCTAACACTTCAATGGTATTTATTTTTTTATTGAATAAAAAAAGTCAAAATATTTTACTTTGATACCAACGAATACAATTAAATTAAACTTATGATAATAAGTTCAATTTAATTATATTAATTGATATCAATAGGTTATTTTTATCTTAATAAAAAATCAACCAAAAAACAAATACCACCTTTGAACAACCTCTTTTATTTACTCTTCCTAATATTCCTTCTCATGGACAACATTATTTTATGGGCACTTGGATTTATAAATAAAATAAAATCATATCATGATAAACTTGTCATACATATTTTGAAAACTATATGTCTATTGCTTTCACCACTCAACAACATAGCTTCTTAAATAAATAAATAAATTTTGATAAGAAGGACATAGGATTTGTTGATGGAAGTGCTACTCCAAGTAATAGAAAAACAGTTTTTGTTAAACCTGAATGGTGCATATAAAAATTTTTAGCATATGAATATCTCCCTCAATGATCTTTAAATTGTTGATTGGTTAAAATAAAATTGTGTCATTGATCTTCATTCAACTTTAACCCATTATCTCTACTTGTACTCTCATCTTGCCTTGCCTCTAAGATATCCCAAAGAGGATCCAAGACCATGCATCATTATTCATAAAAGGTAGTAAAAATAAAAAACTAATGAAAAATATGAGAAAATCAAGCATATGAAACATAACATACAATTAACTAATTTGAGATTGTATTTAATGCTATAATCAAGCTTAAAGATATTATTTTTGCCCTCATTACCATGCAATTTATAGCATCAATCAGCATCAAACATTATTTTATTCAAAACTTGGTAGAAGACAATGTAATATCAACAATGCATGTTCCTATAAATTGTTAACATTTTTACTAAACCTTTGGACATTTCTAGGTTTAAGTAACTTAGGAGTACCATTGGTTTGTGTACTTTCAATTTATTGCCATTAGAACTTTTCTAAGACATCATGAATATCCTTGAGTCCTAAGTGTCTTCCCAATTTCCGAAGTGTTACTATGGTGATTTTTTTTTTTTTTCTTTTTTTTTTGTTCCTATTATTTGTTTTTTTAATCATAATTGATAGTTCGAGTGAGTGATTTGCTTGTTATTTTATAAGAGTTAGATGATTCATTACAATCTCGAAAGCTCTAAGATGTGATCATTTACATGGGTTGATTGATGAGCATGATATTAAGTCTCTTACTATTTTGATTTGCTTGGATAAACTGCAAAAGATTAATAACATGTCTTTTAAGTGAATAAAAGTTTGAAGAAGAAACTTGTGGTTTCATTAAAGGTATGTAATGATTTTAAAGTCCAAATGCAATCTTATGTTTATGATAGCTTTACTATCCACTATTATGCCTTGTAAAGAAGGTTGAGAAAGATTAAGAAAAGGAACTACACTAAAAAACAGGAAAAGAAAAAGTGACGTTAGAAGAAAAAAGGTCTTTCATAAGAAACTGATGACAATTGACTTGGTTGTGATATTTGGGAACGCCAAAAAGCCTAGTTAGCTAAAAAATGTATTGCCTAAAATTATATTTCCCAACTCATCTATTAAAAATTCTCTAGAAAAATAGGGGGCAGATGTAAGGATAAGACAATCTACTAACATGTCGAATAATCTAGGATGACACATTAATTTGAGATGCCCACTTGCCATTTTAATAAGTCATCCCCTCCTATCATAGCATAGTGAATATGAGTTGATCACCTTCATCATTACATTAATGAGACATTCCCCACTACAAACTATAGTACACCTCCACCTAAGCGATAGCAAATGTCATCCTAATAGAAGAAAGACCCATGATCAAAACCCTCACCAATTGGCAACCTCTCATTAATTAGTAACAAACAAATTGAATTAATTAATGGTTAATGAATATCTCCAAGGTTTAACAAATGCCACTTTAATAATCTAATGGCTTTGCCATTACTCTCCCTCTTGTAATACATGCTCCTAAAAGGGTAAATATTTTTCATTAAAAACCAATAAAAAGAAAGGAGAAAGTGCCAAAGTGAGGTAAGTGAAGGATCATTCTTTTATATGTAAGTTCTTTAAGTTTAGAATCATAGTTAAGTTGATTATGGAGATGGCTCTTGTAGAATAATGGAAAAGACCAACAAAATGGTGACAAATGTAGAAAAAGACAAAACAAATGGTAAAATCACTAATGGTACTAAATTCTTACTTTATTCAACATGAAATTGAATTTTAGGATATGATTTCAAAACAAAAAGAAAAATTAAAAAATTGCCTTTTTTCTTTTACTTTCATATATTAAATTTGAAATAGTGTGAAAAAAAAAACACTATTATAGTTATCGTAATGAATTAAGGTAGTATTTGAATAAACTTTCTATTTTTTATTTTTTAAAATAGAAACTCCTACATAAAATATAAGCACTCTTATTCAAAAATGAAATTTTAATTTTTGTTCTCAATAAATCTTTTCCAAGTTTTAAAAATTTGAGGAGATGATTTTATTTTTTTTTTTAAATTTTAAAAAATGTTTTTAAGTACACAAGGTATCAAAATAATTTTATTTAAGAATTCTTATACTCAACTGCCAATGAGGGTTAGTGGCAAGCAGAGATTGACTCCTTATCCCAAAGTGTCTCTTTGAGAGTGTGAGGCAGAAATGGACAAGTGGGAAATGATTGTCCATTTTGTTAAATTTATTATTTTGTTGAAGATCTTCGGCTTCACTGAGAAGAATGCGTCTAAGAAATTTTTGTAAAAATATTTATTAAAATTAACACTTTTAAAACTATTTCTAAATCTAAGGGCATTTTTTATAGAATACTTTTTTCTTTTAAATTTTTTTTTTGAATTATCTTTTTTTTTAAAAAAAAATCTGAAGAATGAAATATTTAATTTAATAATGTATTTATAAACAAGGTAACCAATTAAATTATGTAATAATTTCTATAAAAAATATAAAATCTTTTAAAGATTTACATTAAAAATGTAATGATTTTTAAAAATTAATATAAATATTTAGGTATTAAAATATTTTTACTATAAATTTTTAAAATTTTAAGTAGTTTTTTTGAAGATATAAGATAAATTTAAATTTTTGTATAAGATTTTTTATATTTTTATATAAAATTTTTATTAATAAAAATAAAAAATAGAAAACCTTCCCTCCACAAAACCTTTTTAAGCTCAAAGTATTCCACTTAAGCAAAGTATCGGATCATTGCATAAGACCTTCTAAAACCCTTATAAAAAAAGAATTGTTTATTTTTAAAAATAATTTTTAGAGTTAATTTCACACATCAAGTATTAACTAAATATAGGTAATTACTAAACCATTAGGCTATATTTACTGTTTCATATAACAAACAAAAGAAATATATTTTTTGCTAAAAAAATTGTAATATTAAATAAAAATAATATAATTTTTTTAAAAACTATAAAATTAATTAAATAATTAATTTCTTTTTCATTTTCAATTTATTTACATTTAAATATTATAAATATTTTATTTAATAAAATTTAAAATATTAATATATTTATAGTTATGCATACGACACAAATTAAATATTATTGATTTTTAATTTATTTTTATATATTTTAAAATTTAATAATATATATATGATGTCATCAATTTGATTATAATTCAACCGCTAGTCTAAACAATAAACTAATAACTTTTTAAGTTAAATACTCGATTTGGTTATAAAAACATTGATAATTATTGATAATTTGAAATATTATCAAACATCCAGATTTTTTTATTTGTTATTTATATTTATATTTTTTAAGTATTTAATGAAATTTTAAACTTATTATGATGGTTAGTTGTATTTATCTTAAATCCTAAAACAACTTAAATTTAAATGAAAGGGGAAAGGAGAAAATTAAGAAAAGAAGGATAAAAATGAGATTGGGTCTTTGGAAGGAGTGGTATTTGGAGGTTGAAGACTCATTTACATGAAAAATTTTAATTAAAAGGAAAAAAAGTGAACATGGCGAGATTGATTCCTTTCTATATTTAGGTTTGATTCCTTGCTATAAGAAAATTTCATTTTCTTATGCTCACTACTGGTTATGCTGATGATTATGTGGTTCAAGTATTACAGATTTGAATAGTCCCATTATTCAATTGTTTCCTAAAATTTTTTACACATTCAAGATTATGATTCTGTATAGCCCATCAAAACCCTCAAAAAAAAAGGTTGCTGATATCTTGATATGTTTTCTAACTTCATTGTTTCAGGTGGTTGTGGTGCTTGCGTTGTACTACTTTCCAAGTATAACCCTGTGCTTGACCAGTTGGATGATTTTACAGTGAGTTCATGTCTTACCCTGCTTTGTAGTATAAATGGATGTTCAATTACAACAACTGAAGGCCTTGGGAACACGAAAGATGGGTTCCACCCAATTCATGAAAGGTTCTCTGGATTCCATGCTTCTCAGTGTGGCTTTTGTACTCCTGGAATGTGCATGTCACTCTTCTCTGCTCTTGTCAATGCTGAGAAAACCTCAGGCCAGAGCCCCACTGGGATTCTCCAAATTGAAAGTTTCTGAAGCTGAAACGGCTATTGCAGGAAATCTCTGCCGCTGTACTGGGTATCGCCCCATTGCTGATGCCTGTAAAAGTTTTGCAGCAGATGTTGATATGGAGGATTTGGGGTTTAATTCCTTTTAGAGAAAGGGTGATAGTAAAGAAGTGAAACTAAGCAGCTTACTCTTGTATAACCATAGTGATGAGATTTGTACATTTCCTCAGTTCTTGAAAAATGAAACTAGGTCTACATTGCTTTTAGACTCTAGTAGATATTCCTGGTATAATCCTGTTACCATTGAGGAACTTCGAAGCTTATTGGGTTTTGTTGAGGATGGAAATGGGACTCGGGTTAAAGTAGTTGTTGGTAACACTGGTATGGGTTATTACAAGGAAGTGGAAAACTATGACAAATATATCGATCTAAGATACATCCCTGAACTGTCAGTGATTAGAAGGGATAATACTGGGATAAGCATTGGAGCAGCTGTAACCATCTCTAAAGCTATTGAAGCTCTAAAGGAATGCAACCAAGGTGGATTTCACACACATGGTCTATAAAAAAATTGCTGACCATATGGAAAAAGTTGCTTCAGGGTTCACCCGGAACTCAGCTAGTTTAGGTGGAAATCTGGTGATGGCACAAAGGAATCATTTCCCCTCTGACATTGCTACAGTACTGCTTGCAGTAGGTTCAACTGTAAATATAATTACTGGTCTCAAAAGTGAAGAGCTTACATTGGAGGGGTTCTTGAGAAGGCCAGAGTTAGATTCAAAAAGTATACTCATAAGTATCAAAATCCCAGATTGGGATAGGATCATGGGCATTGCTTCAGGGACTAAGATGAATTTACTGTTTGAAACGTATCGAGCTGCACCACGACCCTTAGGAAATGCATTGCCCTATTTAAATGCTGCTTTAATGGCTAAAGTTTCTCGCTGTACAACTTCTAATGGAATTATTGTAAGTAACTGCCGGTTTGCTTTTGATGCTTATGGGACAAAACATCCAATGAGAGCTACAAAAGTTGAAGAATTTTTAACTGGAAAAGTGCTAAGTGTTGGTGTCCTTTGTGACGCTGTTAAATTACTTAAAGGCATTGTGGTACCCGATGATGGCACTTCAAGTCCAGCTTATAGGTCAAGCTTTGCTGTCAGTTTTCTTTTCGAGTTCTTTAGCCATTTGCTTGAGGCTAATGCTGAATCCCCTGATGGTTGTATGAATGGATGTAGTACTTTGCTGTCTCCTGCAAAGCAGTTAGATCATGGTAAAATCCCAACCTTGCTATCTTCTGCAAAGCAGGGAGTGGAATTGAATAGACAGTATCATCCAGTTGGTGAGCCAATTGCAAAGTCTGGAGCTGCGATCCAAGCTTCTGGTTTGTTATATGTAACTTGGTTTCATATTATGACATTCATAAGTTAATTTTCTATTTAATTTTTATTTTACTTTTACAATTACCTTTCTGCTGGTGGTTGACATGGCAGGAGACATGAAACTAGTTAAAGATAATTGATTTTATTGATGGCCTAGAAGTATGGAGCAATTTAATTTCTAGTAGTAAATGTTTGGCTATATGTTTAAGTTTATTTTTCTGTTCATTTTTATGATCAAGATCATACTGGTGATATTATGGTCTCTGATGTTTCTTTTGAGGGAATTTACTTGTAATCCGAGCTTTATATTCGTAAAATTGATGCTTTCTTTCCTGCCTTGTGGATGACCTTTTTTTGACTTTCTGTTTGTGCTTTTTGTCATGGTACAATTCACTGATTACCACTCTGCCAGGACATTTATGGCTGGAAAAGGCCATGTGTTATTTTATAATCCATGATAATGATTAGTGTTGGTCACAAATTCCTATTGGCACCATTTGGGTTATAGAACATATGAAGGAATATCAAATAGCATTAAAAATTATGAAGAATTTATACATTTTAAAATTCACCATTCTTTATATAGAAGAGGAAAGAAGAAAAATAAATTCTGATAAACATGTAGGAAAAATTTATTAAATTCAAATTTATTATTTATTTTCCTTCATTTTTTCTTGCCTTCCATTTCCCCTTCTATTTTCTTCCCTTCCTACTTTCTCCCGAACTTTTCAAGATCCAAAAAGAGCCTTTATTTTTACTACTTTTCTTTTTTTATTTTTCCCCAAATTTCCTTTTAGAGATATCTATCCACTACTGCAGGCTTCTGATGATAAACCTACTAGTTTTTTTTCTGTTTTTAGACAACTTACATGAGTTAACCAATAATGTAGGTGAGGCTGTTTATGTGGACGATATTCCCTCTCCAACTAATTGCCTTCATGGGGCTTTCATTTATAGTACGAAGCCTTTCGCTCAAGTAAAGGGTATCAAACTTAGGCCTAAATCAGTGGGGGATGGAGTCAGTGCACTTATTTCTTTTAAAGATATCCCAGGGGAGAACATAGGCGCTAAGAATAGATTTGGTACTGAACCTTTATTTGCTGATGATTTCACTCGATGTGCCGGACAGTATATTGCTTTTGTGGTAATACCATGATTCTGTCTTTCTTGTCCACAAACAGATATATATATATATATGTT
The DNA here is from genome assembly GCF_004353265.1 of Vitis riparia. Lineage (NCBI taxonomy): Eukaryota > Viridiplantae > Streptophyta > Magnoliopsida > Vitales > Vitaceae > Vitis > Vitis riparia. The sequence goes on along the minus strand of NC_048448.1, from coordinate 33,362,544 downwards.
CTGTTTGGTTGATTATAAATTTGCTTTTAATAGGCATAGCATACAAAGATATTCGATTACTTTATGAACTAAGATTCCCAACTTGGTCACTGATATATGTGTATAGGTTGCAGACACACAGGAACATGCAGATATGGCAGCAAACCTTGCAGTGGTTGATTATGACATGGAAAATCTGGAACCACCCATTTTATCTGTTGAAGAGGCTGTTAGGAAGTCAAGCTTTTTTGAGGTTCCTTCTATCCTTAAACCAAAACAGGTTGGTGATTTCTCGAAAGGAATGGCTGAAGCTGATCACAAGATTCTCTCTGCTGAAGTACTTCCCATTTACTTGTTATGCAATTTTTTTCCTATTTATATTATTTTTTTCCTTTCTTTTTTTGGTTGTATGATAAATTCTTTCTAAATTGTCACATCCAGATCAAACTTGGGTCACAATATTACTTCTATATGGAGACCCAAACTGTCCTTGCAGTTCCAGATGAAGATAACTGCATTGTGGTTTACAGTTCAATACAATGCCCTGAATATGCACATGGTGCGATTGCAAGATGTCTTGGTATTCCTGAACATAATGTACGTGTGATCACAAGAAGGGTTGGAGGTGGTTTTGGTGGAAAGGCCATAAGAGCAACGCCTGTGAGTATAATTGATGATTACTTTGCATGTTTGTGTCCATATGGCCATAAGAGCAAGGCCATTTGAAGGAAAATACAAAGGAAAACACATACACACACACATATGCACACATTGTTCGTCCTTGATCTGATTCTGTTTCTTCTGATGGCCTATCTTTTGTACTGTTTCTTTCCCTTAACAATGGCTTCTAAGTGAAAACACTCATGATGTCTTAGGTTGCTACAGCATGTGCACTTGCAGCATACAAATTACACTGCCCTGTCCGGATATATATGAATCGCAAAACTGATATGATAATAGCAGGAGGAAGACATCCAATGAAAGTAACCTACAGTGTAGGCTTCAAATCTGATGGCAAAATTACTGCCTTACACCTTGATATATTAATCAATGCTGGAATAGCTGTAGATGTAAGCCCAGTTATGCCTCAGCACATGCTGGGAGCCCTTAAAAATTATGATTGGGGTGCTTTATCTTTTGATATAAAGTTGTGCAAAACAAACCATTCGTCTAAATCAGCAATGCGTGCCCCTGGGGAGGCACAAGCTATATTTATTTCTGAAGCTGTAATTGAACACATTGCATCTACTCTTTCCGTGGATGTGGACTCTGTGAGAAGCAAAAACCTCCACACTTTCAACAGCCTCATTTTTTTTCTTTGAGGGCAGTGCAGGTGAACCTTTTGAGTACACTTTACCTTCAATCTGGGATAAGTTGGCTACATCTTCAAGCTTTAAAGAAAGGACTGAAAAGATAAAGCAGTTTAGTATGTGCAATAAATGGCGGAAAAGGGGTATTTCTCGAGTACCAATTGTGCATGAAGTTTCATTAAGACCGACTCCAGGGAAAGTAAGCATTCTTAGTGATGGATCTGTTGCTGTTGAAGATGGAGGCATTGAATTGGGCCAGGGGCTGTGGACAAAGGTGAAACAGATGGCTGCATTTGCTCTCAGTTCAATTCAGTGTGATGGAATGGGAGACTTCTTGGAGAAAGTAAGGGTCATACAATCAGATACCTTAAGCTTAATACAGGGAGGACTTACTGCTGGAAGCACTACATCAGAGTCCACATGTGAAGCTATTAGACTCTGCTGCAATATGTTGGTTGAAAGACTAATTCCTATCAAGGAAAAATTGCAGGAGCAAATGGGTTCTGTTAAATGGAGCACACTAATTCTTCAGGTTGTTATGTGCAGTTTTGGAATATTTTACATTTTCTTTGCTGCCTTGCCTTTCAGTGCTGAATGACTTGATAAAGTCATGCTCCCTTTATTAAGTTATGGTGCAGATGCATGCTGCTTCATATCAACGGAGAGAATATCCTCCAATCTTTGTTGAGTCAGTGACTTTTGTTTCTCCATTTTTTTTTTTCCAAATAGGCTGAAAAACTAGGTTCTTTTCATCATGCTCTTCAACTATGGAGAGTGTAAACTTCCAAAATGGTTGAAAAATCCCATTTTGAATGTGTCCCATCTATGGGCATATAAGTATTTAGCTTTTCAGCATGAAAACAAAGAGATAGCACAACAACTTTCAAAATTTAGAGTCATGGATGAGTATGTATGTGATTGTGGATTAGATAAACTTATAAATGGCCTTGGATTTAGTTCATCATAAACTATTTGACATCTTAAACTCTTTCAAAAGGTAGGAGATAAGCAATGACCCAAAGAATTGAAATGAGATGTTAATGTGGAGATATATAATAGTGCTTGGTCCAAAATGCAAAGAAAAGCAAACATAAGTTTGTCTCTAGTACTTAAAATTATTAGTTAATAATGATCGTAGAAATGCATTTGAGTGAGGTTCTAATACTGAAATGACTTTACTTTATTCAATCCATTTTGGAAAGAAATAGATGTAGGCGAATGTATACTTGATCTAAATGGTGTCAATATATCTTGATATCATAATTATTTTCTCAACTCCTAATCCACCTTATTTGTGTTAAACTGGTGTCAATACAATTTTTTTTCCTTAACTCCTTTGATTATTTGTTGGATATTAGATTGTTTGCAATCCTACAACTGGAAATGAAGGTGCTTTTGCTTTGACTGAAAGCATATAACCGTTGCATGTGCTTCTCATATCTAAGTTGGCCTTCTATGATACTATTGGGAGAGTCTTGCACTTTAGAGAAGCGTTTCTCTGGATATATACCACTGATTTATGTGATATTTATTTTGCAAATCATCAGTAGTAATATCTCAAAGAGGAAAAAAGGCATCAAGTTACAGTGACCATATTCAGAACTATGACTCCTATAGTGATACTGTAGGACAACATTGATCATCTTGCATTCACAGTTGATGAACTAAATTGGGGTTGAGTTGACTACAAGATCATATAATTTGTGAGAGGTGTTCCTAGGCATTGAGCTTATGGCAAAGTATTCTCGTTGATATTTTTCAACAATGTGTAGCAGAATTTCATATATATATATATATATTTCATTTTTTTCAGACTTGCTCAAAATTAAATGTTGAAGACCTTTTCCATTTGATTCTTTTACTTTATCAAAATCCAGGCACAAAGTCAAGCTGTGAACTTATCAGCAAGTTCTTACTATGTCCCTGACTTTTCTTCCATGCGATACCTAAACTATGGTGCTGCAGTGAGTGAGGCAAGTTTTTCAAGATTACCTTAATCGCTTTCATTAGTGCTTTTGTTAAAATTAAATTAGTATTCTTCAGGTAAACTTGGAGGAGACTATAGCTTCCATGCTTAAACATGCTTCAAGTTTTACTATACTAATTTAACTTTGGGTGTCACAGGTGGAAGTAAATCTTCTCACTGGAGAAACCACAATTTTGCAATCTGATATTATATATGACTGTGGGCAAAGCCTCAACCCTGCTGTGGATTTAGGACAGGTCAGCCCAACTACAATCTTAAAATATTTCGTTTCCTTCTCTGCTTTTCTATTCCTAAGCTTTGATTAATCACAACTTGAATTCAATTTTTACTTCCATTTCCTTTTCTTTTCCATCCCCTAAGCCTTGGCATTTAACCTCTTCTCTGATTTGGGTCTCCACATCCACATATTAATGCAATGAAAATCAAATTTATCTGGATAGGTGTGTCTTGTCCATGGGTCCACCTGACAATTTTTTATTTATTTGAGAATACTATAGGATGTTTATAACTGTTCAATGTTTCCCTATTCTTAAAACTTGTGTTTATTTAATTGATTATTGGTTTATTTGATCCATGTGGCTCTAATATTCTTTCTGAGTTGCTTTACAGATAGAAGGAGCTTTTGTTCAAGGAATTGGGTTTTTTATGCTTGAGGAATACACAACTAATTCAGATGGGCTGGTGGTCACTAAAGGCACATGGACATACAAGATCCCAACAATTGACACCATACCCAAGCAGTTCAATGTTGAGATAATGAACAGCGGACAGCATAAAAAACGTGTTCTTTCTTCTAAAGGTATTTCTCTTTAGCTCTTCATTGAAAATGCATCCTAGTTGTAGAGAAAAAAACTGAATAATTAATTTCTGATTTTCTTCGACTGGAACAAATGTAACATTCCTTGCATAAATCATAAGTAAAATAAAATTATGAATGACATTGCATCATTTAGCTTGGGCTCTCCAAATTCCACCATTTTATTTTTACTCTATTAATAAAAATCAAAACCTTAAGCACCCTTCTAATTTTCTTGGTAGAATTCCTATTATTCTAATGAGAAAAAATTTGTTTGAATATGGAACATTGTGGCAAGACTAGTAATTTTTTTCGTTTTTAGAATTTTGAATTAGGGGGCATTTGGTAAACCAAATTAGTTTTTCACCTTATACACCCATTTCCAACCACTTTTAAGTGTCTAGGGTGCAGGTTGATAAGATCTTAAGACTTCCTATTTCGTATGACTTGCTTTTTACCAATGTTGATAAAGATCACATTCAATGAAAAGACTTTGATTTATGATGAGACAAGATTGTTGACATAAAACAATAAAAATCACTTAGGAAAAATTGGGACCATATCATTCTTTGTGGACTTAATATTAGGATTAGGCTCCTTAGGTTTAAAGGTGAAATCTACTTGACCTAACCTAGAGATACATGGTGGGTTATGAATTGGGAATTGACCAATTCTTAACTTTTAGTAAAAATTTGAACAAAGATAAATATTATTATTCTTGGTGAGAGCCACTGGGAAGGATCTGCCAGGGTCATTGCAGGTGGTGACCAGACATACTTGTTGTGCTGTTCATCTTTGGTGGGAAACACCTCCATGGGTTTCTCAGGTAGTGCCTAGGTTTGAGTTTTACAAAAGTGTAGGGTGTGAGCTTAGGGATGAAGGTGTGGGTTGCACATGCTGGTGAAAGCATGCGGGAGACTCAACTTGGTGATTAGAGCTGAGGGTCAGAGGAGCAGGTTGAGTGTGGTAGAAGGAATTGGGGTGCAGTTGGTGTAGTGGGTAGGCCGGCTAAGGGCACTGATTTGGACTTAGTTTTAAGTGGGCCTGGGCCTAGGATAGTAGGCTGGGAGTAGTTTAAAGGAAAAGAAACGTTGGACTCAAGTGAGTGGGTTCATGAAAAACCCACGGGTGGAGCGAGTTGGGTCGTGGGCTCTAACCCCTTTAGCCCTATGGGTGTGGGCTTGGTTAAGAGCTCTAAGGGGCCTTTTGGGCCCAATTTAAAAGAGGCCCATCCCCTTGTGTTTCTTTTTGGGCACTCTTTTCCTTGAAGGCTCCTCTTGAGTATGTTGTGGGAGCATTAAGGCTAGAGCAAGTGGTGTTGGCTGACAAAGACTTCAACGCCAGGGGGTTGCTTCCTAGTCGATCAACGGTCACCGACAAGGCATTGATGGACGAAACATCCAGGTATCCCGTTTCTCACAATTGCTTTCTTTTTTCTTTGGGGCTTTAGGTGATTCTTCTACTCCTTTCTTAGGGCCTAACAAAGCTTTGTTGGTGTCGGAAGGGGCTTCTAGTGGGTCGGAAGGCTCAGTGGTAGTGGCGATGGGCTGGGATCCTCTACGATTAGTGCCGATTGAAGATTTCTTGGTCCTCAATGGCCAGAAAGAGCCTTCTTGGGGTTTGGCTGGCAGTGTTGGTGCAATTGAGCTAGTGATTGTCCCAATTGGATCGGGTTTTGCGAGTCCAATAGTGGAGAGGACTGACTTTCAACTGGAAGAGGGGGAACAAGATGAAGAGTGGAACTTTAGCTGTCTTGCAAAGTTCATTTGTTGCCTTGGTATGCCGACGGAAGGGTTCAAAGAGGGTATTTTGTATCTCTTGAGGAGGATGAAGGGGAGAATTGACCAAAAGGGGCAGGATGAGGTGTCTAGAAAGACGAAATCACTATCTTCTAAATCTAGTAGGGAACTCAAGAAGTTGGAGTGGACAGTGAGCTATAAAAAAACTAGGGTTGATACTAGTCTCGGTATTTCTGAAGGGGCTTTAGTGTCGGGGTGCAAATGAAGATAAGAATTTTATCTCGGAATGTGAGAGGGGAAAACGACAAAGATAAAATATAATTAAGTTAGTGATAAAATCTCAAAGGGAAGAACTGTGTGGATGGGGTTGTGTGGGTGTTTACTGGTGTGTATGGTCCGGTGTGCAGTAGGAATAGAGAGGACTTTTGGGAGGAGCTTGGGTCAATAAGAGGTTTATGGAGTGACCCTTGGTGTGTAGATGGGGATTTCAATATGATCAGATTTCTAGAGGAACGTAGTAGGGGAGGAGGGCTTTCTGCATCAATGAGAAGATTTTTAGAAGTGTAAGAGAATTTGGAGCTGAGGGACTTTCCTTTGTAGGGGGGTCTTTTTACCTTGAGGGGTTAGTTGAATAACCAATCACAATCTAGGCTTGGCCGGTTTTTAGTGATAGATAATTGGGACAATTTGTTTAATGGGTCTATGCAGGGTGTTTTACCTAGACCAGTTTCTGATCACTTTTCCATTTTGCTAGAAGGAGGTATGAAGAGGGGTTCAAAGATCAGATGAAGATGTGGTGGGGGAGCTTCAATTTTACTAGGACCTTCAACTTTGTTTTAGATGCAAAATTGAGAGCCTTAAAAGCTATTTTGAAGACTTTGAATAAAGAAGTGTTCAATCTCATTGAGGCTAAAAAGGGAGAAGCTCTTAGCCAGGTTGTGTATTGGGACGAAAAGGAGAAATGTTTAGCTCTGAATCTGGAAGATTGTGAAGCCAAAAAGGAGGCTAGGGAGTCTTATAAGACTTGGGTATTGAGAGACGAAATCTCTCGGAGACAGAAGTCTAGGGAAGTGTGATTGAAAGAGGGGGATGATAATACTAGATTCTTCCATAGGATGGCGAATGCTCTTAGTAGAAGAAACTGACTGTCTAAGTTGAAAGTGAATGGCTACTAGCATACCGAGGATATTGATTTAAGAGATAGTGTGGTGGGGGTGTTTCATAACCTGTATTCAGAAGAAGGGGGGTGGTGTCCTTGTATCGATGGGCTGACTTTTATGGGACTAGTTAGAAGCGAGGTTGAGAGGTTGGAGATTCCTTTTTCTGAAGAAGAGGTGTTTACAGCACTCTCAGATCTAAGTAAGGACAAAGCCCGAAGTTTGGACGACTTCACCATGGATTTTTGGTTTTTTTTGTTGGGATGTTGTGAAGGTAGAGGTTATGGGTTTTTTTAGAGACTTTCATGAGAGGGGTAGATTTGTAAAGTCTTTGAATGCTACTTTCTTGGTCTTGGTTTTAGTCCCTAAGAAGGGAGGTGCAGAAGACCTGAAAGATTTTAGGCCAATTAGCCTTGTGGGTAGCCTCTATAAGTTGCTGACCAAGTTGTTGGCTAATAGAATTAAAAAGGTAATGGGCAAAGTGATTTCGGAGTCCCAAAATGCCTTTGTGGAGGGTAGACAGATTTTGGACGCAGTATTGGTTGCAAATGAGGTTGTGGACTCAAGGTTGAAAAGCAATGAAGGTGGTGTGTTGTGTAAGTTGGATATAGAGAAGGCATATGATCATGTCAATTCGAAGTTCTGGATTGCAGTGCTTAGAAAGATGAGCGTTGGGGAGAAATGGATAAATTGGATAGAATGGTACATCTCTACTATGAATTTTTTTGTTTTAATAAATGGTTCTCCTTCTGATTTTTTCCAAAGTTTGAGGGGATTGAGACAAGGAGATCTCCTCTCCCCTTATTTGTTTGTGATAACCATGGAGGTGTTTAGTTGTTTATTGAGGAGGACTATTAGTGGGGGCTACTTATTTGGTTGGAGGGTGAGAGGTAGGAGTGGTGAGGGGATTCTAATCTCGCATTTGTTATTTGCTGATGATACATTGGTGTTTTGTGAGGCGTCTCAAGACCAGATGACTTATCTAAGATGGCTTCTCATGTGGTTTGATGCTTGCTCAAGTTTGAGAATCAATTTGGAGAAGAGCGAGTTAATTCTGATGGGCAAGGTGCATGATATAGAGGACTTCGCCTTGGAGTTGAGGTGTAAAGTGGGTGGTCTCCTTTCCTGCTATTTGGGTTTGCCTTTGGGGGACCCCTTGAAATCAGTGGTTGTGTGGGATGGAGTTGAAGAGAGATTTCGAAAAAGCCTAGCAATGTGGAAGAGATAGTATATCTCAAAAGGAGGGATACTCACTCTAATTTGAAACACTTTATCTAGCATGCCTATCTATTTTGTGTCCCTATTTTACATGCCAAGAAAAGTGAGGTTGAGATTGGAGAAGATTTAGAGGGATTTTCTTTTGGGATGGTGGAGCTTTTGTGCAAAAATCGTACCTTGTTAGGTGGAACATGGTTTGCTTGGTAAAAAGGAAATGTGGTTTAGGTGTGAGAAATATTGCTCTAATGAATTTTTTTTTTTTGATAGATAAACATAGAAAATTTTCATTAAAAGAGGGTAGCAAGAAGGCAACCCGAAGCATACAGGGAGTATACACGAGAAGCCCCAAAAAAAAAGCTTACACTCACCAACCCTCAATTACATCCCAACCAATCTACAAAGTTAATTAAGGAACGAGGCTCTCCATCTAAACAAGACTTAGTCCAAGAGAAAAGATTACAAACGAAGGAGACTTTCAATCTTTGGATCGACAAAGCCTCATTTTCAAAAACTATTCTATTTCTTTCTTTCCACATCGTCCAGAATAAACAAAGGGGGGCTGCCCGCCAAATCTTCCCACGCTTCTTGTCTACAAAGGAAGCGGACCAGCCAAGGAGAGTGTCTTTAACCGTGAGCTGAAGGATCCAATTAACCCTAAACAACGTAAACACAAGATTCTACAGCACCCTCGTCTTGGGGCAATGAATAAGGATGTGGTTAATTGTCTCATCATCATCACAACATAAGAAGCATCTGTTTGCTAGAGACCAGCCCCGCCTTTTGAGATGATCTTGGGTTAGAACCTTCCCCCAAGAAGCTTCCCAAGCAAAAAAACCCACCTTAGTAGGCACGCAAGGGCTCCAAATGATTCGCCACGGAAACGGGATTGCACTACCAGAATCAAGAGTATTGTAAAGGGATTTTACAGAGAAGATCCCATTCTTAGAAGCATTCCACACCACTCTATCCTCCATCCCAACATTGAGCCTCTTACCTTGAAGGACCGAAGGAGACTCGCCACCGCCTCTAGCTCCCAGTCATTAAATGATCTAGAAAAACAAGGATACCATCCCCCCGCATCCCCCATAGAATCCCAATAATCCTCTACCCACGCATCTTGGGATGCCGCAAATGCAAACAGAGAAGGGAATGCCTCACAAAGGGGAATGTTTCCACACCAAATGTCCTTCCAAAATTTCACCCTGCTACCATCCCCTACGGTGAATGAAACGTTTTTAAACAACAGCCCGCCTTCCTTTCTGATTTCCTTCCACAACCCCACCCCATAGCCTTCCCTAACCTCACAAGATATCCACCCTCCTTCTTTTTCCCCATACTTCGTGCTGATAATAAGTTTCCAAAGAGACTCCCTTTCAGCCTCAAAGCACCAGCTCCATTTACACAACAGGGCCCTATTGAGGATAGAAAAATTTCTGATCCCCAAGCCACCCTTCATTTTATGAGAGCAAACCACATCCCATTTTACAAGGTGTGGCCTCTTCTCCAACGCACCCCCACCCCAAAGGAAATCCCTTTGGATTTTCTCAAGCCTCAATCTTACAACTCTTGGAATACGCATCAAGGACATAAGATAAATCGGCATGCTAGCCAACGTGCTTCGAATGAGAGTGATTCTTCCCCCCTTAGAAATGAACTGCCTCTTCCACAAAGCAAGTCTCTTCCTCATCCTTTCTTCCACACCATCCCACACAACCACTGATTTGTGTGGGGCACCTAGAGGCAGCCCCAAGTAGGTGGAAGGAAGAGAACCCACTTTGCAGCCCAATTCAGAAGCCAATACCTCAACATTCTCAACTCTTCCCACTGGCAGAATTTCGCTCTTCTCCAAGTTGATGTTCAGACCAGTAATGGCTTCAAACCACATTAAGAGCCAGCTTAGGACAACCATTTGGTCTTGGGAATCCTTGCAAAAGACCAGCGTATCATCTGCGAATAACAGATGAGATACTTGAATCCCATTTCCACCCCTACCCCTTAGCCTGCAGCCGGATAGAAAGCCCCCCCTAACCGCTTTGTTAATGAGACAGCTTAAGGTCTCCATTCCTAAGACAAACAAATAGGGGGAAATGGGGTCCCCTTGCCTTAACCCTCGAGTGCTTTGAAAGAAACCCGCTGGCAAACCGTTAATCAGAACTGAGAAGGATGCAGTGGAGATGCACCACCTGATCCAACCAGCCCACTTCTCCCCAAAACCCATTTTTTGCATCACTGACATCAGAAAGTCCCAATTAATATGGTCATAAGCCTTCTCTAGGTCTAGTTTGCATAACACACCAGCTTCATCCCCTTTCAGCAGCTAGTCTATGGCCTCGTTAGCAATTAACGCTGCGTCAAGGATTTGCCTTCCTTCAACAAAAGCATTTTGGGAGGAAGACACCACCTTACTCACTACTTTCTTCAGCCTATTGGCTAGAACCTTGGCGAGAATCTTGTACAGCCCACCCACCAAGCTGATGGGTCTATAGTCACGTAAATCCTCAGCCCCACCTTTCTTGGGAACTAAGACCAGAAACGTGGAGTTAAGACTTCTAACGAATTTCCCCCTCTCAAAAAAATCCTTAAAGAATCCCATTATTTCGTCTTTGACAAAATCCCAACAAAACTGCTAGAAGGCAATGGAAAATCCATCCGGTCCAGGAGCCTTGTCCTTGTTCAGCTCCGAAAGGGCCAGATACACCTCTTCCACGGAGAACATCTCCTCCAGCCTGGCGGCTTCCTCTCTACCAATTCTATCAAACTCCAAGCAGCTCAAACTTGGGTGCCAGCCACCAGGATCCGATAACAGGTCCTGATAGGCCCTCACCACTCCCCTTTGAATATCTTGATCGTCTGAAAGCCAGATACCTCCGACTCTAATCTTTTTCAAGCAATTCCTTCTACTGTTAGAGTTCGCCATCTTATGAAAGAATCTCGTGTTCTTATCTCCTTCCTTCAACCAAATTTGTCTTGATTTCTGCCTCCACGAGATTTCCTCCATAATCGCCCACTTTTTAAATTCCTCCTTGGCCTCCTTTCTAGCCTCTAACTCCTGCTCGTTTAACGTTCTCTGCCTCTCCTGCTCATCCCAGAAAGAAACTTTGCCCAAAGCCATCCTCAAGTTCACCCCCACTTTACCAAAGACTTCCTTATTCCAATTCTGCAGCTTAACTTTTAAAGCCTTTAGTTTTTCTGAGAGGACAAAGCTATATGAACCACTGCAATTAAAGCCTTGCCACCAGCCCTTCAGAAGCTCCTTGAATCCCTCCTCCTTCATCCACATATTGCTCTAATGAATATAGCTCTCTTAAGTAAGTGGAATTGACAGTTTGCTAATGAAAGAGAGTCTTTTTGGAAGCAAGTCATCAGTCACAAGTATGGTGAAAAGGATGGGGGGTGGAGCTCCCGTGCAGTAAGTGAGAGGTATGGTGTGAGATTGTGGAAAGCAATTAGGGGTGAGTGGATTTATTTGAGTGGTAGGTTGGCCTACCGAGTGGGTAATGAGTAGAGAGTGAGTTTCTGGATGGACAAGTGGTGTGGTGATGAGCCACTTTGTGAGTCATTCCCTTCCTTATTTTCCATTTCTTTGTCTAAGGAAGCTTGGGTATTGGATGTTTGGAACCCTGATGGTGATGGGGGTGGTTGGACCACTCTTTTCTCATGGGTGTTTAATGATTGAGAGGTAGAGTTGGTGGAGCATTTTTTTGCAAAAGATCCAAGCATTTAGGGTGCAAAGGGAGGTGAAAGATAGAGTGATTTGGACAGTTTCGAGGTGTAACACCTTTGCAGTCAAGTCTATTTATTTTATTTTGGAGCCGAAAGATTCTCCTTTGTTCCCTAGTGGTAGTATTTGGAGGACGAGTGTGCCTCCTAAGGTGGCTTTCTTTGCTTAGGAGACTTCTTGGGGTAAAGTCTTAACTTTGGACCAACTTCAAATAAGAGGGTACTCGTTGGCAAATAGGTGTTTTCTATACCTCTTTGAAGTAAAGACGGTGGATCACCTTTTACTTCATTGTGCAAAGACTCGGATTCTGTGAAATCTTCTTTTCTCCCTCTTTGGTGTGGCTTGGATTCTCTCTTGTTCAGTGAAGGAAACTCTTCTTGGGTGACATGGGGCTTTTATGGGGAAAGCTCGTAAAAAGGGTTGACAAATGACCCCCTTATGTATATTTTGGACAGTTTAGAAGGAAAGGAATATGTTAGCATTTGGTAATGAGGAGCTTTGGCTCCAAAGATTGAAAAATCCTTTTGTATGTAATCTTTGGTCTTGGGTTAGGGTGTCTATAGTTTTGAGCTCTTCTTCACTTGTAAACTTCATTGATTGGTTAGGCTCTAAATAAGGGTAGGTGATATTTTTTGTTTCTTTCCCTTCCACTTTGGTTTGAGCCTTGAGGCATCTTTTGTATACTCCCTGTATAGTCTGAGGGCACTGCTTTTGGTGCTTCCTTTTTGCTTTATATACATCTTTTTTATCTATAAAATAATAATAATAATAATAATAAAGTGTAAATGCAAATTGTTGCAAAATAAAAGGAGATAGAGGGTATGAGAGATTGCAAACAATGATTTATGGTAGTTTGACAACCGCCTATATCTACTTTTTCCTGCTTCTTCCCAAGCGTGGAGGTATATCCACCATATTAAGAGTTTCCTCAACCACAACTTTTTTGCAGCTGAACTTGCAAATTTATCATTTCTTTTGCTGATTATGTTGATCTTTCAGCCTAATGAGGCATTTCATGCTTGGATAGTCTAAAAAGGTTCCACAAGGGTCCAAAATTGATTCCATCTATTTGACCATGTCTTTAAGCTATAATGCCTGAATTTCAAGGAGATTTTTTTAAGTTTAAAGCTCAGTTTTGGCAAGAGGACTTTTAAGTATTCTTCAATGATTTTTCATGAAGATGAAGGGTCATTGGTGGCGTCCTAAGCTAGGTTAAGATTTTTCATCATCAATAATTCATAAGTACTAGTTTATAGGAGGAAAAGACTAAAAACAAACCCATCCTGGGAGCTTTCCATGGTCTTCAACTTTAAGGCCTTTTCTTGAATTTCTTTAAATAATGGCATTGCCTTTAATATGATCTTGATAACCTATTCTCCAAGATAAAATTCAACTATTCGTCCCATAATCCTTGTTTTATAATCATCAAAACTTAGATTACTCATGCATGATGTTTAACATTCAAAAGAATCATCTTCATCACAACCATTTATTATTGAAGAAGTTGGAGGGTGGTTGTCATATTGACTTTTCTATTTTTGATTTTTTTTCATCTTAATATTGTTAAGCCTTAAACCTATTTATTTTTGCATGTTTAAAACATCTATAAAATTAATTATTATATTTCTTATTTTAATTTGAAATCTAATGAAAAAGTAGTAATTTAACTTATTAATTAGCACTTGTTTCTGTGAGATGCTTTTTTGAATTTATGATTTTGTGATGGAAATAGGTGTTTCATTATTAAAATTAATTCATTAATATTAGGAATTTTCATTTGGGAAAGAGTATGAAATCCTAGCTTTTTCTTTTTAGAAAAATAACTAGGAATTTTTATTCAAGTTGATATTTAAATGAGTGTGAATGTTTTAGAAATCTAATAAAAAAAATTTGATTAGTATAAATGATGGAATATTTTGCTTATGTTCATTGGATATTTAACTGGAATTGATGGTTGTTCATTGAAATTGTATGATAGGAGGCTGAATTTTGAAATTTGTAGTAAATGTATTTCTATTCCAAATTATATGATTTTAATGGTGCTATTTTCAAATTTGAATGAGGTAATTTCACTGAGAATTGAATGAATTGTGGGGTAAAAATAGTGGTTGTATGTAGTCGAATTTCAGTTATAGTTTTCAAATTCTGTTGATTTAATTTAGATTAATTTTTCATCCAAATTTAGCAATTTTTATGTGGCTGGTTTTGCTCGAGTAACATGAGAACTCAAAAAAATTTTAGATCTAATTTATTTTGAGAAACAAGAGGAAAAATAGATAAAAACATAATCTGCTAAAGTCATATTTTGTTTTTCTTAATAATAATTTTTCTAATTTATAGTAAATAAATTTCTCATCCAAATTGCATAAAATATACATAATTTAATTTATTTTCAAGACGAGTTGTACAAAATTTTCAAAAATGATTTGGTTGATTACCATACAATAGGAAAAAGAAAATGGAAAAACATGATGAATGCACTGGTATGATTGCTTGGGGAGTTTTATTGAAAAGTATCAATATCTAAATTTGGTTCCAATACTAAATTTATGATAATTCCTTTCAAAATAGAATATTGTAAAACAAAATTCTCGTTTCCTTATTTCTTTATGTTAGTAGATTTCCCAGTAGAATAAGGAAATATTCAAGGAAGATCTCATATGAGGAGCTCTCCTGTTGCAAAAAATGAGAAAGGGTATAAGTTGGGAGAGATGGGGGTGGTGGAGTAAAGGTAAGGGCGAGAAGCCAAAGGTGGGAGGTTGTTGAAGAGAATATAAATCTATTGAAAAATGCTAAATTCTCTTTGAATATTGATAATCGAGGAGGCTTTGCCTTATCTTTTTCTTGAATTTTATACAAATGAAGTAATTTGCAGTATTCATTAGAAGTAACTCTTACTGATCTCAATGAAATGATATGCTAGTTAAGCTCTAATGTTTTTTTTTGCCTTGTTATGCAAGTCTAATGTTTTATAATGCTCATAAAAAGCTCATAAAAAGTATTCATTAGAAGTAACTCTTACTGATCTCTCTTCCTTCTGCATTCTCTAATTCATAGCATGTGAGGCAGGGATAGATACCCTTCCTTTCATTATGGCTAATGTGTTTGATTCATGTTAATGCCCATAATGGTGGACCTCTAACCCTAGCCATTGAACCACAATCTTTAATCCACTTGCAATGTATCTAATGTTATGAGAGAAAGCTCTACAACCAAGGCGATTAAGACCAGTATTGGATCCCCACAGCCATGATTCCAACTCTACTAGGTGTTTCAACGTCAAGATACCATGTCAAGGTTAAGTAATTTAAGGGTTATAGAACGTCAGCAGGTGGCCCCTTAGGGAAGGTTTTGATAGGAAGTGTTGTTGACCTCGTTTTAAACCAAGAAAAGCATATTAATTCAGCCTAAATGGGAATGTAGGAAAATATAAGCAAAAATAAAGGTAGAAGTGAAATAGCTCACTGCTGGGGTAGCATTAACTGTCCTGTGTTAGAGTAACATGAATAATTAGTAACTCGTTACAATAGCATAAGAAGTAGCTGCAGTAGCAGCTGGTTTGTACTGCTATTGTTGTAACTACCTGAAAAAACTTGCTTTATTTGCTGGTAGTACAATTGACTAGAAAACCTCCATTGTAATAATTCCAGCGCACTGCTTTATATAGATTGATGAATCATAATCAGCAAGGTGAATGTGTGTTGTGCAGCTTCTGGTGAACCACCATTACTTCTAGCAGTTTCAGTCCACTGTGCTACAAGGGCAGCTATTAGAGAAGCCCGACAACAGCTTCTTCGTTGGACAGGGCTAAACAAGTCCGATTCAACATTCCAATTGGAGGTCCCAGCAACAATGCCTGTTGTGAAGAAGCTCTGTGGATTGGACAATGTGGAGAATTATTTACAAAGCTTGCTTTCTTAATGCTAAAATCATTTCAAGCTTTTGTTTGAATGTATATGGATCTATTTATTGTATAGGATGGTAGAATTGTGGTTGTATTTTAGAGTAATTAGTTTGAAAGAAACACAAGCAATTATATAAAGGAAGATAAATAATTGAGAAGAATTAAAAAATTATTTTTTACTACTCTTGTTCAAATATCAAAGTACATAATTTCTTATGAATAGATATTCATACCTAACAAAATAGAAACTCCTAACAACAACAATATAAAACCTCAATGAACCGTTCACATAAAATACTCTTTGAATTTTAAAAACCAGATCTAATTCAATTTTTTTTTTAAAAAAAACTTCTTAAATTAAGTTTAAGATTTCAATATATCCTCTTAAACTTGATTTATAACTTCAAATAACATCCATAATATTCTAAAATCTTCAAACTTTAGTAAAATATTCGCAATTTGATCATGGGACTTGCAAATTTTAATTGTACTTTTTTTTTCTTAATGACTATCTAAAAAAAATGATATCTTGTATCTATATGTTTGTATGGATCATAAAAAATTGGATTTTCTGATAATGCAATAATCATTGATTAATTTGGTTTTTGTGGTGATAAATTAAGCTCAATCAACAAATTTTTAAGCCAATTTGCATGATATATATGCACTGTTAAAATAAATTCCGCTTAAAAGGATCATAATAGGCCGTTTCTTTGATGTATAAGTGAACGTAACATCTCCCACACATAAAAAAACATAAAGTCAATTATTCTCTTTCGATCGTTTAATCTCTATCCCAATCACCATCACCATATCCAACAAACTTGAAATTGTTAAAGAGTGGATAATATAAACCATAATCAAGTGTACTTTTGATGTAGTGAATAATTCATTTGGCAGTTTTCATGCAAGTCACCATTAGTGTTTTCATATAATGACTAACAAGTTTATATGCTAAAAAAGAGTCTGACCTTGTACTAGTCAAATAGTATTGGCTTCCTACTAAGCTTTTTTATTTATTTATTTATTTATTAAATCCATAGTTTCTCTTTCATGTCTTTATACTTTAACTCTAGATTTTATTAGTTTGTTTATCAAATTACAAATATTCATGTCAAACTTCTTGAAAATTTCTTTTGCACAGTCTTCTTGAAAAAATAAACACCTTTTTAGTTTGCTTGACTTTTATTCCAAGATATTATACAGCAGGAGACCAATATTGGCGGTCTTAAACTCATAAGTCATTACTTCTTTGAACTCATCAAACATGATTGAATTTTTTTTAGTGAAGATCAAATCTTTCACATATAAGCAGACAACTATATATATATATATATATATATTACTTTTTTTTGTTCACCTTTATGTAGAGAGCATGTTCATGAGGGTACTTAATAAAATTATTGTCTTAAAATTAATATTTGTCAATTCTATTATTCCATGCTTAGCGTTTGATTTAGTTCATAGAAGGTTTTTTCAATTTTAGAACTTTGCTCTCATCCCCTTTTATCACATAACCCATGGATTCTTCAGATGTCCATTTAACAAAGTAGATTTCACATCCACTCGAATTTTTTTTTTCAATTATTTGAGTTGTCATAGTTCTCATGTGTCATACTTCCTTATTGCTTTTATTTCCTCATTCATTGCATCTTTCCATCTTTTATCTTGAATTATTTTTTCAAAATCTATTGCTTCACAATTTTAAAAAGGACAAAAGAAAGTTACAATGTTTTGATTTTTCATTACCTCATAAATATCTTGTAGACTCCTAAATCATGCATGGTATCCTTTGGCCTAAGATTTCTAATGAAGATGATATTGTTGAAATTTCACAAGTTGATGGACTTGGAGTAGTGATCTCTTGTAGTTCTTTATCCATTTCTTTTTAATAAATTTACAATAGTCAATTCTCTAGAAAACTAATCGAATATTGGTTCTAATTCTTCCACACTTAAACTTTCAAAATCTCCTTTAAGAGTTTGAAGACAAACTTTTTGTACCTTATCAACTGCTTTATGTGTGCTTTGTGTAATATCTCTTATGCTTCTTTGGCAATAGTTGCACTTCAAATCTTCCCAAAAGTACTTTCATCCATTATTTGATAGATGAGGGTAAAAGTTTCCTTATCTTTCTTATATATTTCAAAAGATTCCTTTGATTTTGTCATAGCATGGTTTCCTCTTAAGGCTTCTTATTTTGGGGTAATGCGGTTTCATCTTTTGGCTTCTTATAGCCTTTATCTACAACCTCTCATGCATCTTGCAAATCAAGTAAAACATTTACATTGATACTCTATTTATCACAATTGTCTTTGTTTAATTAGTTAGGGACCGGAAATGGATATTCACTTATCATTTTTTTCATAAGACTTTGATGGAAATTTGTTATGGCAATAGGGTTGAAAGAAACATATATATACAAACTGTTATATAAAGAAGGATAAATAGTTGAAGAGACTTAAAAGTCTATTATCTTCTAGTATTCTTGTTTAAATATTATATAATGTCTTATTTATGGATACTTACATCGAACAAAATAAAATCTCTGAAAAAAAAATATAGGAATTCACTCATCACTCAAAATAAAATATTATTTTTAACATAGCTAGAACTAATTTTCCTTCTTAGATTCTAAACAAGTTTAACTTTTCAACATTGTATACATGGCTCTGATTAGTGTTCCTTATAGGTAGTGACATATGATCATATAAATAAATTAGATCCTTTAATTTTTATCACTTATCTATTATTAAAAAATAAAATGAAATAATCTTTCAAACGAAGAATGTTTGCCTGATTTATGTATTTTTTACAAGCTTCATGAATGAAGATATATTGCTCCCAGAAAAGCCAAATGTGTAGTTTCAGGTTGCAAAATGAGCATGACTCTTATAGACGACAATCTTTGGAAAATGATTTGTTTTTATTTTATTTTATTTTTTTTTCAAATTTAAATTGTTTTTTTCTAGGAATATTTTAATAGGGAAAATTGCCAAACCACCTACAACATGTTTCTCCTGCTACCACTTTACAAGAGCAACACTTTACCTCTATTAACTGAACTACATTTGCAGCCACCAAAGGTAAGCATAGCTCACCATGCTCGAAAATAATATTAAAATGACCCTTCTTTCATACAGGGAGTGGAATGGGGTGGGAGGGTGTTGGGTTTGGAACTTCATAAAAAACAAAGTGCTTTTCTTTTCTTTCTCTTTATTGTCTTTACATTGAGGTTTTGAACTAATTAACTTGGGACCTCGACCCTAGTTTCTTTTCTAGCTTTGAAGGATGAGCAAAGTAGTAGACTCAGATGCCAAGAACGAACAGTACTTAAAAGCCGCCTCATCTGCACCTTACGGGTTAATTGCACAATCCTATCAAAAAGCACCACAACAGTCTAGTGTTGTCCGTGGGAACTGTTACAAAAAGCCATGAGCAAGTAATAGGTCGATTGAAGGTGGGTTGCCTGGAATTGGGGTCTCCTCACTCCTTAAAGCCTCAAATTTCCGATGGTGGAAGATCCCTGTAAAACTTGGAGGGTGTCCTGAAAGGGGGAGTCTTCTTTGTGTTGCTTGGAGTTAATTTTCATCTTTGTAATTATTCCACTTCCTTTGTTTTTCACCTTCAATATTCCATTCTTTCTCAACTTGATTAAAGAAAATATGGGGAACCCATTAGTTTTAGGCTTTTTCCAGCACTTTCCTGTACATTTTTGGCTGGCCAATACTCCAACATTATCACACTTTAAGTTAGCTATTGGACTAATAGGTATATCAAGCCAATAACTTTATACTTTGGATTGCAATTTAAATAACCAATGTCATGACCAGCTTTTTTTCACAGGCACCCAGTTGGTTACCTAATTTCAGTGAAATCCTACCTAGCACTTCGTCTCATGGACAACCTCTTCTATTTACTCTTTCTAATATTCCTTCTCATGGACAACATTCTTTTGTCGGCACTTAGCTTAATGAGTAAAACATATCATGATAAACTAGCCATCCATATTTTGAAAACCGTATGTGTACGTGTCTATTGCTCTCTACACTCAACAACACAATATTAGTGGAGTGATTGTTATGCAGTTCAATAATTCACCTATGAGCTATCAATCACTTTCTTTGAGATTTTTTAGAAGCATGCTTCCCATATATGGCAAAAGTTGAAGTCCTTTTCCAAGGAAAAAGAGAACCCTACGATGTTGTGGAAAGAGAAAAAGATAGAAGAAGCGGAAAAAGAAATCCAAGTGAAGAATAAAGGATGTACAAGAAGAAGATCCAAGAAGAAGAGATGTATCTCAAGGGCACCATAAATATTCTCTCCAATTGCTTCTTCTTTGGCTTAAAAACTCAACTATCACGAAGGCCCACAAAAAAAAATAAAAATAATAATAATAATAATTTAGGTCATCATATGTTGAATATTAACCCACCTATGAAATAAATAATAACTAAATAAAATCACGTATCCCTAGACTTCGGTTGGGTCATCACACAAGAAGTATCTTAAACAACGGTCTGCCTGAACAAAAACTCTACCCCAAATGGAAAAGAAGACGATTAGTATTAGGACAAGAAGGAATACTCACAGAGAAATAGAACAAATAAAACAATAATAAAAGGTGAAGCCCATGGGCGTTGCCACGTGTAATATTACTATTATTATCATTATTTTTCTTTATCTGGTTCCTACAGCCGACTAAAGATAAAAAGCAAGAGTAACACGCCGAGAAGTGGTGAGATCCGAAATGAAGCGGAATGGAAAATGTGAGCAAGAAAGAAGAAGCTAAAAATAGTGATACAAATCCAAAACCCAGTCTCACTGTTGGATATGGGAGGGTTTGGCTGCCTCCCAAGCCTTGCTTGGTCCCAGGAGTGTGAGTCAGTAGGAGAGAAACCAAGTACTCCGGGGTACTCCTCAAGAAGGCTTCTCATCCTGACTATGCCATCTTCAAATGTGGATTCATAGCGATAATCAAGGACACTTTTAGCAGGATTCCTTTCATGAGTGTACTGGGCATAACTAGTCTGTGCTATGAGAGGGTTTGGCTGCATCCGAGGCCTTTCTTGGTTCCAGGCATGTGTGCCATTCGCATCTTCATAGACCTGTCCACTGGGTTGGTCATCTTCAAGGCTTCTCCTGATTATGATATCTTCTAATCCCCATTCACGTAGATCATCAAGGACACTTCCACAAGCATCCCCCTCATCATCAATGTCGTTGTCATTACTAGTCTGCACTCCAAGGCCCTCATTCAAGCAGCATCTCCCACTGGAATAATCGCCATCACGGTTATAGTTGTCATCACTGCTACCTTCAATGTACAATGGACAAACTCCCCAATGCTTCACAATGCAGGACTTCCTGCCTGTACTAAATGAAAACTTAATGCGACTCCATTTCTTATCATTGAAGCCCAAAAACGATGGTACATAGGCCAGCCACAGATGATCTGAATTAATTGTCGTATCTTCAAGTTGGCAAGTGCGAGCATCAGTAAAGGAACATACCCAACTGGATTCGGATTCGGATTCGGAATTAAGATCATGTAAATCCAAGTTACAGTAGGTGGACCAACCCCTTGTAATGGACCCATCCTTGGGTGCTATAACAGCAGAAAGTGCAAAACCCAGGAAACTACTATCGTACCAATCTGGATCTACATCTATATCTACTTCATGCCCCTTACTATAATGCATGAACCAATCAGGTATTGTACTTCCAGGAAAAACAGTACTGAATGGCACCTGAACGTTTGGGTATTGCTGCACACAAAAACCATGATGCTGCTGAGAGAAACCTACACGCCCTATTATTTTTGGTAATAAAAAATCAATTGTTTTTTTCACTTTATTTACAAATATATTTGGCGACTGTCTCTATGATAACATATCAGATGAATCGTCTGCAATGGTAATAACATGCATGAAGAAGTCAATTGTGTGCAGTGGTGATTTTTTGCTAATA
This sequence comes from Vitis riparia, assembly GCF_004353265.1. Lineage (NCBI taxonomy): Eukaryota > Viridiplantae > Streptophyta > Magnoliopsida > Vitales > Vitaceae > Vitis > Vitis riparia. The sequence goes on along the minus strand of NC_048448.1, from coordinate 33,340,764 downwards.
ATATTCATGATTAGGATATTGAAGGTGTATATTAAAAATTAATTAATATTATGTCGTTATATATATATATATATATATTTGAACTACAAATTTAATTCTTTTTAAACATTTCTTCATTGGTTGGGTAATATAAAAAAAAATTGTGTTTCAAATAACATTTTTTGCAAATGGAAATCATGATGACATGAAACCAGAAGAGGACTTACTTGATCATAAGCGGACTTCCATCTATCTTGGTCAAAATGGGTTGCCATTCTCCGTAAATGAGGCCCCATCTTACTTTGATACTTGGTCAGTTGGAAGCAATTACCAAATATAGAGCCTCCAAAACATAGGAAAACTGATTGAGGGGAGATGTACTCAAGTGATGTGCAATTATCACTTGCATTTATAAGTTCCATACTTGATGGAAGTGGTGGCAATGCTCGAAGGCTCCTGCAATCTTGCAACTGAAGCTCCCGTAGATGAGAAAGTTGATCCAAGATCCTTGGCAAAGCATCCAAGTTGTCTGAGTTCACTTGAGGTTTTCCAAGCCTTGAGCAGCCGGAAAGAGAAAGGGTCTCAAGATGTGCCAATTTACAAATGCTGCTTGGAAGACTCAGGAGCTTTTTGCAATTTTGTAAATCCAGCAGAACAAGCTTGGTGGCATAAGCAATTGACGAGGGGAGTTCTGTTATAGCAGTCCCATCAAAACAGAGCTTGGATAAGCATGGCATGGGCTGTGAGATAACCGGAAACTTCTCTAGCTTTGAGCAACCAGAGAGATTGAGAACTTCAAGGGATACCAACTGATCCAGGCCTGGAAAATGCTCAAGGTTTATGCAGTTTTTGAAACTCAAGCCAATGAGTTTGTCCAAATCTCCAAGAGACGAGTGAATTTTACGCAACTGTGTACAACCTTCAAAATTCAAGATTTTAAGATTGGTGACCCTTGAGAAATCCGGAGTTTCTACTAGGTATTTAGAGTCACTAAGATCAATATATTTTAAGTTTTTAAAAACCTGTAACAAAAGACAAGTGATTATAAATAATTACACTTTATTATTTAGATAACATATTATCCCAAAAAAAATAAAAATAATAAAGAGTAAATCAACCATACCCTGTTTCCTTCCCACAGCCGAGTAAGGTGGCTTTTAGTCATGGAGAGGAACACAAGATTCTGGGACTTAAAATCAGATGGCAATGATTTCAGAGGATATTCTTCCCACATTAGGAGCCTCAACTCATCATAATGAAATTTGAAGTCATCAGAAATGTGTACTTGACATTGCATCAGCCTGGAGCTACATTCAGAGTCGTCGGAGAGGCTAGATTCATGGATCGCGAGCAATCTAAGTTTGCTCATATTGCCAAAGGCTTCAGTGGTAAAACATATTTCCTTTAAGCCAGACAAGTTCAAGTCTATGACTTCCACTTCATCAGTTCCCTAACAATATTGATAGGAATAAGTGAAAAGCATGCAAAATCTCACAAATAGTTTTTACTAAAACCATACAGAAGAATAAATAGTTAAAGAAAAGATATTTTTGAAGCTTAAATTTTCCTACATATATATATATATTTGACTCTCACCATATTTTTTTCCAGTACATGACAGATATCTTGTTGCTCCCATAATCTAGTACGTTTACCAGGCTCTTTAGGAGAAGTTTGACGAACAATTTCTTTACCCATTTCTATTAGTAGATCATGCATATGTAACTCATCATCCAAATTTCTTATTAGTGACTTATCAATGAGGGTTCTTATTCCACCGATTGCAGAAAAACCAAAACTATTGAGTATTTCTGTTGTAAAATCTTCTTCCCCCTCATTAAAAAAAATGGCAATATCCAAAAATATATTCTTTTGGTCATCATCTAACTCATCAAAACTTGTTTGAAGCACTTTGCGAATTTCCATGTCAGGGATTTTTTCTAGTTTATTCAGTGCACATTCCCATTCATCTATGCTTTTCTTGCATAAAGAACTTCCTAAAACTTCAAGAGCCAATGGAAGACCTTGAGCACAAGCTATTACACGCTGAGAGAGCTCCATAACATCTTCTGTAGGGGGGTGGTTTATAAAGGCATGATGATTAAAGAGCTCAATGGCTTTATCATCTTGTAATTTCTGGACTTCATAAATAACATCCACTCCATGCATGGTTAGAACATGTTTATCCCTGGTTGTTATAATGATTCTACTTTGTCGCCCAAACCAATCAAGTTCTCCTACTAAAGTTTTCAATATTGACCGGTGGTTCACATTATCGATAACAATAAGGACCTTTTTTGAGTGAAATCTTGCCTTCACTGAAGTGATTGTCACATCTATGTTTTTATCCCTTAGTACCCTTGAAAGAAGTTCTTTTCTTAAATAGTCATCACCTTTACTTGCCAAATATTCTACATTGGGAAGAAAGCAACAACCTTCAAATTCGCCAGAAATTTGTTCATAAATAGCTCTAGCAAGGGTGGTCTTACCGATGCCACCCATACCCCAAATTCCTACCATACGAACATCCATTGACGGAAGACATAATAACGATTCCAGTTCCCTTATACAAGAATCCACTCCCACTAGGTTTGGGGCATCTTTCAAAGGTACAGAATATAAATCTTTGGAAATATCTGCAATGATTTCCTCAATAAGTTGAGCCTCAGGCCTGTCAGTTTGAATTTGAAAAACAAATAGTAGTAAGTTTGATAACCCATAAATAGTTCAAAAAGTAGTAAAATATTTGACGGCTTGAAAGGAAACATGTGAATGCATAGTCTTCTTTATTGCGAGTTCAGCTGGGGGGAGGGGGAAGGAAAGGTTAATTGAGTATGATAGAATGGTCAATTAAGATATAATTGAATCAAATTTCCAACTGATTCCAATCATGAAACAGCAGGAATTTGAATGATTAGATAGAGGTAAAAACAGATTTAGCATAATTGTGTTATTTCAGCACTTTTGTTCCTTTTTCTTATTCTGTTATCTAAACCAGGACTTTAAATAATAATGATTATCATGACAATGTAATGAATAACAAAAGCAATGAATTAAAAACAGTTTGGCTTTAGAAAATTACTTGTTCTTCACGGAATGCAAGCCAGATAAATTGGCAACTTGAGTTAGAGCCTCCCTCCACTTCTGCACCTTCTCCACCTTGATCTTCAAATTCTCTTCATGTTTAGCCAGGGCTTCCCCAAAACTTCCGGTCTGGTTCCGAACATGTGATGGATCCACATTGTAGAAGATAGGCACAACCTTCAGATTTTTGGTTCTTTTGCACTCTAGTATCATCACAAGTTCCTCTAGACACCACTTGGAAGATGCATAATTTTCTGACAGAACAATGATAGAGCACCTTGATCTTTGGATTGCTGTAACAAGTGTGGGAGATATCTCTTCACCTGTTCTAAGCTTCTTATCATCCATAAAGGTTTCAATTCCTTTTTGGTCCAAAGCTTTATAGAGATGGCCAGTAAAATTATTGCGAGTATCCTCTCCTCTAAAGCTGAGAAACACAGCATACTTCCAATCAGAAGAAGAAGAAATTGAAGAAGCCAGTGAAGATGTAGAAGAAGCCAGTGAAGGAGAAGAAGAAGAAGAAGAAGAAGAAGAAGAAGAAGAAGAAGAAGAAGAAGAAGAAGAAGAAGAAGAATACAGTGAAGAAGAAGAAGCCAGTGAAGAAATTGAAGGAGCCATTGAAGAAATTGTTGAAAAAGAAGAAGAATCCAGTGAGGAACAAGAAATTGAAGAAGAAGCCATTGAAGAAGCAGAAGAATAGTTTTAACAAAGAGATCTAAGTTGTGAAACTCTCATTGACAGACTTTGGTGCTAAAGAAGCGCATCTGAGTGGGGCTTAAGAAATTGAAGAAGCAGAAGAATAGGTTTAACAAAGAGATCTACGATGTATAACCTCTCATTGACAGATTTGGGTGCTAAAGAAGCTCATCTGAGTGAGGGTAGGTTGCTTCCAAGTGAGCAAGTTGTGCAATGAACTCTACAAAATGATTCAATTTTCTTTCTTTTAGTCTATCGAAGCATTTGTTCAGAGATTCCACCGAATTGCTCGCACCAAAGCTTCTCAACCTTTTAATTGTGTCCACGTTCAAAGATGCCTCTGAATATTTAATTTTTAACATTTTTTTATAATGCAAAAGAGACAAATGAATGCAAAAGATACAAATGAATAGGATATATACAAAGACTTTCCGCGTGAAAGTCGATGGTCAACTGAAGTCTGCAAAGAGTCGACCAAACTGTATAAGATCTCAGCCATTGGTGCCCTCTGAGAAACTTCATCCTTTTTCCTGGTAATATATATATATATATTAGATGGATATAAAAAAGAAAAAAATAATGATTTTTATATTTTTTTTCCGCTTGCTTTCGAGAAATGAAATTTATTTTTTTAGACTTTTTTTTCTTATTTAGTTATTTATCAAAAAAAGTTTAAAAAGAAAAACAAATCATCAAGAATGCATTTTTCTTAAATTTGGTTCAACATTTTTTAAAAAGTGAAGAGAATAAATTTTAGGTATTTATTTATCTTAATTTATTTATTAGTATTTTTTTTTGTCTTTTTCTATATTGGTCAAATATAATTTTTTTTAAAATATTTTTTAAGAGTTTGTTTGATAGTAGTTTTAGAAAACACTTCTAATATATATTAGAAGAAAAATCATGTGTTTGATATAATTTAAAAAACACCTCAAAATATTGAAAAATTACTTATGATGTTGCCTAAAAAATATTTGATAAATGATTATCTGGAAACATCTTTACTAAAAACACTACAAATATAAACACTATCAAAGACATTCTAAGAATTTGTTTAATAGTATTTCTAGAAAACACTTCTAGTGTACAAAATGTTTTTGAAAAAAAAAAAACCTTTTGATAAAATTTTAAAAACATTTTTAAAAAGTTAAAAAATTATTTATTGTAGTGCTTCTCAAATAAACAATTGATAAATGATTTAAAAAAAAAAACATTTTTGTAGAAAATATTTATATTGAAAACACTTCATATAAAAATATTGTTAAACATACTCTAAATTTATCTTAATATTTTTCTTAAATCAAATTATATATCATAAGAATAAACTTATTTCATTTTAATTCAATTAAGGTGGACCTTAGAAATTTCCATAGTACAATAATAACCACTTAAAAGAGTGGGCTTATGGGATTGGAAGTGTAAGAGGAATTGAAACTAGTATACCTCAAATAAAATAGGGGATGACTTTCTTTAAAGTAGATCGAGGTGACAATTCATGTTAATGGGTCATATTCATATCGTGTCAAAACTTAAATATTCTATTATATAAATCAACCCAAACCTAACACAAATAATAATTAAGTTAAAAATATAAATTTAAATATTACCTATTTATTAAACAAGTAATAAACTAAGTAAATCATTTAACTCATTTAATAATCAGGTTCTCCTATTTAAGAATTAGGTTGAGTTAGGTCTTTAATTAATCCATATGATTTATTTCTCAACCAAACATATTTATGACTCAATTGACTTATTTATTTTAAAACAAATTTAAAATAAGTTAAATATTAATTAAATAGTTTAAAGTTTGATTAGGTTAATTAGCATGATTATTAAATAGGTTAGTTCAAGTCAAACTAATGTTATGTAGGCTAATCCAAAAATTAACTGCTAACTTATCAAAGTTTTAGAAACTGGAGTAGTTGGTCCGAGCGATTGAATTGTCGACCTCTCTGGTCTGAGTGGGTTCTATTTCTTTTATCAACAAGTGATTTTTGGATGCCAAGCTGTTTTTTTTTTTTTTTTTTTTTTTGGTTTTTGTATTTAATGCATACTACCTTTTTAATACTGTAATACCACTCATATCATGTAGAAAACACACAAGATTTAACTTAATAATATACCTATTTTACATCTTCCAAATTTATTATCTCATTCAAAATATATATTTTAAAAGTTTGAATAAATTTGTTGATTGATCAAACAATATCATGGGATCAATTGAGCCCTCATGTATCGAATATCAAACATTATTTCAAAGAAAAGTTTGAATATTTTGTTTTGTATTTCAAGTTAATGATAAATTATCAAAGGTTATCATGAAGGAAATTTAAAGAAGTAAGATTAATGAGTTTGTTATAAGTCAATCCTCTAATAGTCCTAATTAACTTGTTTGATGTAGTTAAACCAATATTTTGGGCTATACTTGTTAATCGATTTGTCTACAACATACTGCTTCTTAAAATTAAATAGAAGTGATTTATCGTGACTATATGGTAAAATTCAATGGGTAAGGTGGTCAAGGTAACACACACGGTTAACCTGGTACATTGTATACTTGTTAGCCAACCATGTCCCTTACAAGCGTCCAAACCTAATTAATTTGCACTATGATTTTCCATGGTTTCCATATTAGCTATCAAAATAAAAATGGTTTTTACTTAATAGAGAGACACATGGCTGATACTAAAAAATGTTTTTACTTAATATTATTTTCTTCCCACAAAACATATGTATTATTTTCCCATGCTAGAAAATTTTCATTTTTTATTTACCATAGTTGTTGACGTTTTACCATATGGTGCTTGAGTAATGAAAAGTAACATGCACAAGGAAAGCTCAAAAGGAAGGAGGGAAAGCTCAAGAGGATGGAAGATGTTAAGAGTTTCAAAAGTCTCCTTAGGGAGAAGTTATTTTTTATTTTGATTATACATGTGAATAGTAGAAAATAAAGAAAAAGATAAGATTTTTAATATGGTTCGATGATCAATGTGATCCCTATTATGTTCATGGAGTGCATCAACACTCAAGAATTCACTATTCAAAAGGAACAAGAAGGGTTACAATGGTAAAACTCTCGAAAACACCTTTCAATTGTAGCCACACTTTCTAAATAACAAAATCCTAAATATAAAAAAATTAAATATATAATAAGGGTAAGTTCATCATTCATCATATAACAAAAATTTCTCTAAGGGGTGTTGGCCTCTTCAACCCTTATGAGTTGACCAAGTAGCTCAATCCTTATTAGTTCAGCTCGGAGCTTGACTCCCGACATTCCAAGCGAAAAATAATAAAATTGATTCAAACTTCACAATCCAACTGGCTACTAATTAGAGCCATAATTTTTTAACAATAAAGGTTATAATACTTTGTTGTGTGGTAAAAGAATCACTTGCAAGACAAGGCAAGTGACATTGAATTACTTTATTTTCATAAGCTTCCTTCAAAGAACAAAGCCTCTTTCCTTTGTCCTAGGAAAGATCACGTATAACACTTTTTTCAAATTTTGTTTTATTTAGAAAAAGACCTCTGCTTTGATACATTTCCTCTTGGAACTAATCTAGAACCATAATTAGACTCGTGGTACAATCTCCCACTTATGTTTGTTTATATATTGCATTTAATTAACTTAATTTGATTTCTTTTAGTTTACCTTTTGAGTCAAAGTATGAATTAAATTAGTATAGAATCAGATAATTTGATAATTAGATTATTGAATCGAGTGATCCGATTGATTTTGAAGTATGAGTTAAAATCGATATTGAATTAATTGAGATACTCTGATGATTGGACTATCATATCAAGTGACCCAATTTGTTTTTTCGAAATGGTCTTCACTCTTGGTTTGAACCATATCAATTTTTTTTAAGTTTATTTAAAAATTTTAATTTTATTAAAATAAATATATTTTATAAATAAATAAATAGTATAAAATTTTAAAACTTATTTGAAAGAGAAGTATATTTTTATTATATATGTGTTAAAAAAAATTAATTAAAATAATTTTTTATTAATTATATATTTAAAGGGATATTGGAGGGATAAGGTAAAACCTTGGGTATAAAAAAAATTCCTTAGCCCATTTACCATTTCCCAAACTGAGAGGTACCTAAAAACATATGCTCCATTTTTATCCTTTAAGTGTGAAAAGAATATGCAAAATAGAGATAAGCCTCAAATGCTTAAATCAGATTTAGAAGGGGATGGAAAAGTGTACTTTTGTTAGATGGAAAAAGTGTTTTATCATGTAAATATCAAATAATTTCATATATCAAAGTAATTATGATATTTTATTATAATACAATCACCCTAAACGAAAAATTTAGGTTGATATTATCTCATTAGCGAGTAGAAGATATTCATATTGAGGGCTATGTTATTTGCCTCATCTACGTATGTCATGGGTGTATATTCCATTTCCTAACCAAAAAGTGCATGTGCAAACACGGTGGAGGGCCTATCAAGTCCAAAAGAAAAAGGAAATTAAGATGACCCTAGGACTAAATTTTTTTAACCTTATTGTCCTATTTAAAAGATGTCAGATTAGTTCACGAGGCTTCCTACATTTCCCTAGAAACAAGATTGAAGTTTCTCATAAGCCACGACATCTTAATGGGGTTAAGATTGAAGGGAAAATACAAAGAGATAAAAAAGATAAAACATGGTTGTTCACACAAAAATCAAGGAAAATAAAATAAAATATTTTAAAAACACTTTATTTAAAATAAAATGAGAATGTTATTAAAAAATATGATATATATATATATATCATATTTTTAATAACATTCTCATTTTATTTTAAATAAAGTATTTTTAAAAATATTTTATTTTATTTTATTTTATATATATATATATATATATATATATATATATATATATATATATATAATATATATATATATATATATATTGAATTTAAATCCTTCAAGTTTTAATTTTTTAGGAAAATTAATCTTTAATATGTTATTAGAACTTGATTCGAAGGGATGTCTCTTTTATTTGTTTGTTGGATATGGTGTCTGTCTCTCTCATAACATATTTTTAGCATTTTTATTTTATTTTTAAGAACTTAAAATGGCATGAAAAGGATATTATTAAATTAAACATATCAAGACATGTTTCACCAATTTCTTAATGGCAAAAACTCTTGGCAGAGCTCACGCACTTTCGTATAGAGAAAAAATACCTTATCATATCAGCTCACTCACCGACCCATTAAAAAAATGCATTATTCTATTGACCAATGTCAGACATTTTTAAACAAACATAAATATATATATTCTTCAAATTGATAAATTGTAGTTTTTTCATTCATACTTTCATTCGTTCATGTACAGAGTATATATAGAGGGTAATCACCATTCTAAGAATGGGAAAGAATGATATAAGGAAATAACAACTAATATCCTAATATCTCAACTTTCCTAATATCTCAATATTCCTAATATCTTAATATTCCTAGTATCTCAATATTCCTAATATCTCAATATTCATAATATCTCAACTTTCCTAATATCTAAACATTCCTAATATCTCAACACTAAATGATATAAGGAAATAATGATATAAGGAAAGCATTCCTAATATCTCAACACTCCCCCTCAAGTTGGTGCATAGATGTCACACATGCCCAACTTGTCTAAAAATTTTGAGAACACTTGACTTGAGACAGCTTTGGTAAGGATATCGGCCAATTGATCTTCTGATCAATCTTAGGCAATTCCACAATCTTATCATCCAACTTTTCCTTAATGAAGAATCTATCCACCTCGACATGCTTTGTACGATCATGTTGTACTGGATTATGAGCAATATCACATGCGGCTTTATTGTCACAAAACAATCGGATTGGTTGCCTAGATAGGTAACCTAAATCCTGTAAGAGGAGTCTTAGCCATAATGTCTCACAAAGTCCTAGAGCCATACCTCTAAATTCCGCTTCTGCACTTGAACGAGTGACGACATTTGTTTCTTACTTTTCCATGTCACAAGATTACCACCTACAAAGGTAAAGTAACCAGATGTAGATCGCCTATCATCCACTGCACCAGCCCAATCAGCATCAGTATATACTTCTATACTCTGATGATCAACATTTTTTGCGAATAAAATTCCCTTCCCAGGAGCATTCTTCAAATACCTCAAAATACGCATGACTGCATTCATATGTTGTTCTCCAGGATTATGCATGTATTGACTCACTACACTCAATGCATAAGCAAGATCTGGTCTTGTATGAGCTAAGTACATTAATCTCCCCACAAGTCTTTGGTATCTTCCCTTATTGGTTGATACTTGATTAGGCTCAACACACAATTTCAGACCTTCTTCTATTGATGTATTAATAGGTTGACATCCCAACATTCCAGTCTCCTGTAAAAGATCTAAGGCATACTTTCTTTGAGACAGAAAAATTCCTTCACTTGATCGAGAAACTTCAATCCCAAGAAAGTATTTCAGAGGACCTAGATCTTTCATTTCGAATTCTCTAGATAGATAATTTTGTAGAGCTTTTCTTTCTTCAGGATCATTTCCTGTAACTACCATGTCATCCACATATACGATGAGTGTCGTAATCTTACCATGTTGCTTTTTTAGGAACAAAGTGTGATCTGAATTACTTTGACGATAGCCAAAAGTTCTCATTGACTTTGTGAACCTTCCAAACCATGCTCTCGGGGATTGCTTCAACCCATACAATGACTTCTTCAATTTGCACACCTTCTGACATTGCTTTTCTGACACCATGCATCCTGTGGAAGATCCATATATACTTCTTCAGATAACTCGCCATGCAAAAAGGCATTTTTCACATCAAATTGTTGTAATGGCCAATCTAGGTTTGCAGCTAAAGACAGTAATACTCGAATTGTGTTGATCTTAGCTATAGGTGCAAATGTCTCTGTGTAGTCAATTCCATAAGTTTGAGTGTACCCTTTTGCTACCAGTCTTGCTTTAAATCGTTCAATACTACCATCTGCCTTGTACTTCACAGTATAGATCCAACGACACCCAACTGGCTTCTTTCCTGGTGGACATTCTACGAGTTCCCATGTTTCATTCTTCTGCAATGATTTCATCTCTTCATTCATGGCTGCTTTCCACCTTGGATCAGCTAAGGCTTCCTGCACACTGTTAGGAATAGCTACAGTAGATAATTGATTTACAAATGACTTATTTGATTCAGACAAACGATGGGTAGACACATAGTTGCTCATGGGATATTTGACTTTAGTAGACAATTCAGGTTCATATGTGGGTTTAGGAATACCTCTATTATGACGATGTGGTAACCGTTTCATGAATGGATCAGGCTCCAAATTAAGAACACCCTCAACAGACGACGATTGGTTTGGTATTTCAATGAAGACATCTTCGGACCCAAATTGTTGACCACTCATATCCAACTCACCCACTTCCTGGTTCACTAGTTCAGATTGTCCAGATTCATCTTCCTCAGAAATATGATAATCATAATCGAGAGTCTGAATTTCCTTATGTACTCCCCCTGAAGTTCAGACTCAGATGAAAAATACATTGAATCTTCATGAAACACCACATCCATTGTAATATACATTTGTCGAGTTGGAGGATGGTAACATCGATATCCCTTTTTGTGCAATGCATATCCAACAAACACACATTGCAATGCATGGGAAGTTAACTTGGTGCGTTGGTGCTTGTGTAGATGCACAAATGCCACGCAACCAAAAACACGAGGAGGTAGATTTGGGACGGTTGGGGCAACTACGACATTAGTAAGAGCTTGGAGAGGTGTTTGAAAGTTAATTGAGCTAGAAGGTACCCGATTGATCAAGTATGCGGCAGATGTGATTGCTTCTCCCCAATAAGATATTGGTGTTTTGCTGCTATCAAGGAAGCACGAACAACCTCTAACAAGTGTCGATTTTTTCGTTCAGCGACTCCATTTTGCTGGGTGTATTGGAACAAGTAGTCTGATGAATGATGCCATGTCCTTCCAAATACTTTTGAAGATCAGAACTTTGATATTCTCCACCATTATCACTACGCAAAACCCGAACCTTTGCATTGTATTGAGTTTCAATCATTTTATGAAATTTTGAAACAACAAGTTCACTTCATCTTTGGTCTTCATCAAGCATAACCATGTCATTCTGGTACAATCATCAATAAAAGTAACAAACCAACGTGAGCCACTCAAAGTTGGACTTTGGATGGGCCCCAAACATCAGAATGTATAACCATAAAAGGAACGGACTTTTATTCAAAATTAACGGAAACGAAGCACGATGACTTTTAGCCAATTCACAAATATCACAACGGAAACCAGAAATATCACTCTTTGAAAACAAACTAGGAAACAATTTTTTTAAATAACCAAAGGAAGCATGTCCCAGACGTCGATGCCACAACCAAATTTCAGACTTTTTCTTCTCCCCCTCAGATCCATCTGCCATCAAGGCTTGTTGCAACTTATTTGAATCCTTTGACTGCAAGTCCAAGTAATAGAGTTTCCCCGTTTAATACCACAACCAATCGTCTGTCTTGTTTGGATGTCCTTAATCACACAAAATTCAGGCCAAAAAATGACAATACAAGATAAGGCTGTAGTGATTTGAGAAACTGACAAAAGATTGTAATCTAAAGATGGAACAACTAAAACAGAATCCAAATTCAAAGTATCAGTAAGAGTTAAGGATCCTTCCCCAATAACTGGGGTTGTGTTACCATTGGCTGTGGAAACAATTTTTTGTGAGGAAGGTCTAAGGGGTGAAACCTGTCTAGAATCAAAAGTCATATGATCTGTAGCACCAGAATCAATTATCCATGTACTATTAATAACAGGTGTAAAAGTATTTAAAAACTTACCACCATGATCAGTAGCGGCTACCAATGCAGAGGCTTTCTCAGCAACATTAGCCTCTGTTTTTATTTCGGCAACAATTGCAGTCGAGGTTTTCTTGGAATCCTTCTTCCGTTGATCACGATTATTATAATTAATAACAAAGTGTTGATAGCCTAAACATGATCTAAAGGTCCATGGTTCAAACCATCGGTTCCTTATTGTTTTCCTGGTCATACCAAGAGTCGTTGCTTTGAAATTGTGGGATATCCAACTGGTGGGACCAGTCTTATTGCAGTGAGTGCATTTGAAGGTTGACTTATCAATATTAGGGCTTGTCTTAGGATGGTTGATCGCTGTCGGACTACCATAGGGACAAAATATCCAGGATTTCATTCCATGACTCTGATACCATCTTCAAATTGATAAATTGTAGTTTTTTCATTCATACTTTCATTCGTTCATGTACAGAGTATATATAGAGGGTAATCACCATTCTAAGAATGGGAAAGAATGATACAAGGAAAGAATGATATAAGGAAATAACAACTAATATCCTAATATCTCAACTTTCCTAATATCTCAATATTCCTAATATCTTAATATTCTTAGTATCTCAATATTCCTAATATCTCAATATTCATAATATCTCAACTTTCCTAATATCTAAACATTCCTAATATCTCAACACTAAATGATATAAGGAAATAATGATATAAGGAAACATTCCTAATATCTCAACATATATATATATATATATATATATATATATATATATATATATATGAAAGTGAATGGCTCTCAGATTTAGCCTGATTAGTATATGTATTCCACCTCTTTGCCCATGTTAGTTTAAACTGGCAGCGGGAGAACACATAACAAATGAAATTTCACAAATGAAATTCTAAACTTAATTTCATTAGGGGAGAGAGAGCTAATAGAAAAAAATGACTCTCAATGAGTATATATGGGACAAATTTAATTAATTAAGATTGTTGGAGTGTTAAACTCCTGAAAAGGGTACATTAATTGCTTTATTTGCATGTTGAACTTCAAATTCAAACTATTAAATATGTATAGTAAGATCTAAGTTATTGAATAAGATTACAAACAAATGAAATCAAATAGATATAAAAGTAGAAAAAAATAAGATTGGATTACAAATAATGAGATTTCAAAATATATACTTTTGTTACCCATCCAAATATATATAAAATTAATTTTGAGAGAGAAAATGACTGCTGGCGATTTCAATAGAATCTGAAATCCGAATGAGAAGATTGGGGGTGCAGCAGGAAGAAATTGAATTCGAGAAGTATAAACTGGTCTTCCCAACTGCTGCATAGAATCAGGGCTGGGTGACACTGAAGATCACATGGTCACGTACGCTCAGCTTGAGCTATTGAGTAACGATTGGCTGAGGGCACTTGGGCTTAAGGGAATAGATTTTAGCTGGGTACAAATAGGCCGGCTAAAGACGAGTAGGTAGGGTATGACGAAGCCCGCGGGGTGACACATGGTTGAAGACACCGTGGCGCGTGCGCTCTCTTGAATTGTATAATTCGAAGTCGGCATTGAAATAAGTAATTCAATGGCGGCCTTTGAACAAATGCATAAAAAAAACTGAAAGAAAGAAATAGTTTAGTCATTATAGAGAGTTCATTTAAACTATTGTCACGCGTGACAACCTGTTCTCACTCGTCTCTAAGTTGGGGATCTTTAACATTAAAATCTTTAGATTAGGGTTCATACAACTTATCTCTCTCTCTCTCTCTCAAACCTATTCTTCTGCTTCCAAATGGCGTCTTCTTCTTCTTCTGATTGGGAGTTTGACGTGTTTCTTAGTTTTAGAGGAACGGATACTCGCAATACTTTTACTGGTCATCTCAATACAGCCTTAAAGAGTAAAGGAATTAGGACCTTTATCGATGATAAGGAGCTCAGAAGAGGGGAGGACATTTCTTCAACACTTTTTACAACAATAGAAAAATCAAGGTGCTCAACAGTTGTTCTGTCAGAATGTTATGCAACTTCCAAATGGTGCTTAGAGGAACTGGTAAAGATGTTGGAGTGCAAGACAACCATAAAACAGAGGGTTGTGCCCATTTTCTACCATGTGGACCCGTCGGATGTTCGGGGACAGGGCGGAAGTTTCGGACAAGCCTTGGATGCACACAAAAAGAATTTGAAAATCGAGGAGAAGCAGTTGCAGAGGTGGTCGGCGGCTCTCACTGAGGTTGGCAATTTATCCGGCTGGGACTTGGGAAATAAGTAATTTTCTAAAGTTCAGCTTTTTCTAAATCCTAGCTAATTATTATTGTGAGTAGTATTAGTATGTTTATGTTTATTATCCTAAGTTTATTATTATTATTATTATTATTATTATTATTATTAGTATTATTGTTTGAAGAAATATGAATATTGAATAGCATGTTAGGAGCCTCTACTTAAAATCAGGTGTGAACTAAGACCCTTATTATGACTAATGCTACAACAAATAAGCACCTCCGGAATGTATGGCATTCAAAATGAATTTAGTTATAATTAAGCACCCAAAACATGTCAACCTAAAGTAAGCACCTGCCTGAGACCTACCTCTTCTGAAAAGGACAAACCTGAGTTAAAAAAGGTTAATAATACCTACCCTTGACGTTTTCACAAGATGGCTGCAGCACCCCACGTGAAGATCCGGCCATAATCAAAACCTTTACACAAGCCATAAAAAGCAGATAAACCAAAATAAGAAGATAATATAGAAAAGAAAAAGAATTAAACTTTTCTCTCATCTTCGAACCTTTGCCATCTATTTTCAAAAATAATTTTTTTCTCTAATATAAAAATAAAAAAACATGTTTAATAACTAGAAACTTATTTTCTATTTTCTGTTAAAAACAAAAGACATGATGTTTCTTAAGGAACGATTTAAAAAATAATTATATAAACATTTGAAATGATTAAAAATAAAATATTAGATATAAATTATTTTTAAAATATATTTAAAAATATTACAAATAGATTAAAAACGTTTCAGGTTTTCAAATAAACTTTTATTTTACAAAACATCACATAATAGTTTTCAAAAATTATTTTTTAGAATTATTCTTGAAAACAACTACTAAATAAAACTTTAGATTTTTTTTTCTTCTTCTCTTTTATTTTATTTTAAAAAAAATTATAACATTAAAACCTCAAATATTCATTAACTGCTTAGGCTTGGAGATGAAAAAGGAATAAGAATTCACAGAAAAACTATAGTAAAGAGGAGTATGATTATTAATGGAAAAAGCAATAAATTATACTAAATGTTTGTAGAGCATCCTCTAATAAGAGAGAAGGGGGTTTTCCAGTTTCCAATTTGGATACTATAGCGCTTTTTATTCAAACTATATATGGGGTATTCCCTTTTCTTTTTTACTGTATTTGATTATGGATGAATATACATGCCCAATTGGCTTTTTCAATATATTTAATTTCTTGTTATTAAGTACTTGAATATCATACCATGTATCATCAAAAAAAAAAAAAAAATGGGTTTAGATATGATGTATTTTGGATGAATATTTTGACATCTACTGATGCTTAATTTGCCAATTTTTTTTTCTTTTTCTGAAGCTGCCATAAATATGACTATGTACCTATCCACGTATTTACTTCATTTTCCTCTGTCCATTTAACATGCTTTGTCCAACTTACTACGGTTTGAACATTAATGGGCTATCAAGTTAACTACTATTTGTTCAAACTGGCAGGTCTGAGGCTCAGCTCATTCTGGATATTGTCGCAGATATTTCAAAATATTTAAATTGTGCATCCTCAAATAATGCTCAGAACCTAGTGGGAGTTGACTCTTGCATAAAGGAATCGGAATCAGTCTTGTGTTTTGAGTCAACTGATGTTCGGATGATTGGAATTTGCGGTATGAGTGGCATAGGCAAGACTGCCCTTGCCAGAAGTATTTATGAACGGTTTTCGGACAAATTTGAAGGTTGTTGTTTTCTTACTAATGTAGGAAATGTGGAAAGAGAAGGAACTGACTATTGGAAAAAGGACCTTCTTTCAAGTGTATTGAAGGACAATGATATAGATGTGACAATCACTTCGATAAAGACAAGACTTGGCTCTAAAAAAGTTCTTATTGTTGTTGATAATGTGAGCCACCAATTGACAATGAAAACGTTAATTGGAAAACATGATTGGTTTGGTCCTCAAAGTAGGATCATTATAACAACTAGGAATAAAAGGTTTCTAAGTGGAATGGATGCAATGTATGAAGTCCAGAAATTGCAGGATGATAAAGTGGTTGAGCTCTTTAATCATTGTGCCTTTAGAAAGGACCATCCAGCAGAAAGTTTTGAGAGGTTCTCTCTCCGTTTTATAGCGTATGCTCAAGGTCTTCCATTAGCTCTTGAGGTTTTAGGTTCTTCTTTATATAAAAAGGACCAAGACTACTGGAAAAGTAAATTGGATGAGCTAGAAAAAACCCTTGACAAGGAAATTCAGGGAGTACTTCAAAAAAGTTTTGATGAGTTAAATGATAATGAGAAGGATATATTTCTAGATATTGCATGCTTCTTCAAATGCAGCAACAAAGATCATATAATGAAAATACTTGAGAGTTGCAACTTGTTTCCTGGGAGTGGAATAGAAAATCTCATTGATAGATTTCTCATAACATTTTCTTGTGAGAAGTTGGAGATGCATGATTTATTACAAAAAATGGGATGGAAAATTGTTACTCAGACTTCGAAAGAGCCTGGGAAACGTGGCAGATTGTGGATGCAGGATCATATATGTCATGTATTGGAAAAAAATACGGTAAGAACAAAAAATATTTAAAATTTCTTTTTCTTCGGCAATTTAAGCTTCAGAATTATCATTTATCAAAATTTAGGCAGTTATGCATCAACGGCAAGTAAATTTTATGTTTCTTTGCATTCTTTTCACTTATTCCTTGTTCTTGAATGTTAGGGAACCAAAGAAGTTAAAGGCATATTCCTCAACTTGTTTGGTTTGAAGGAAATACACTTTACCACTGAAGCCTTTGCAAGGATGAACAGGCTTAGATTACTAAAAGTCTATGAGTCTAACCTTTCAGATGACTCTGACTCCGAAAGTACCTCAAGGAAGAGGAAATGTAAAATGCGCTTTTCTGATGACTTTGAATTTCATTCCGATGAGTTGAGGTATTTATATTGGCATGAATATCCTCTGCAAACATTGCCATCTCATTTTAAGCCCAAGAATCTTGTCTGCCTCTGCATGCCTTACAGCCAGATTACTGAGCTCTGGAAAGGAAGTCAGGTATGGTTGTTCTAATCTTCTTCTTGGATAATATGTAATATTCATAATGAAATCTAATTGATTGTAACCATTTCTTTTTGTTATAGGTTTGTGAAAATTTAAAATTTTTGGATCTCAGTAACTCCAAATTCCTAATGGAAACTCCAGATTTCTCAAGGATCACCAATCTTGAAGCGCTGGTTCTGGACGGTTGTACTAATTTATGTCACCTTCACTCGTCCCTCGGACGCCTGAGGAAACTCGCTTTCTTGAGTGTGAGCAACTGCATAAAACTTAGGGATTTTCCAGCCATCTATGAGTTGGTATCCGTTCAAACTCTGGATCTATCTGGTTGCTCAAATCTACAGAAATTTCCAGATATCTCACAGCATATGCCATGCTTATCCAAGTTGTATTTAGATGGGACTGCTATAACAGAAATCCCAGCCTCAATAGCCTATGCCAGTGAGCTCGTTCTATTGGATTTAACAAACTGCAAAGAGCTCAAGTTTCTTCCAAGTAGCATTGCTAAATTGACACTTCTTCGTATCCTTACGCTGTCTGGCTGCTCAAAACTTGGAAAGTTTCAACAGAACTCAGGGAACTTGGACCGCCTAGTTGAGCTCAAAGCAGATGGATCTACTATAAGGCAACCGCCTTCCTCTAGAGCTGTCTTGAGAAATCATAAAGCATCTGCTTAATCCTTGCCAAGAACTTCAGAGTCCATCAGTTTCTTGTTGTCTAATTTAAATTTAGTTCGACTAAATTTAAGTGACTGCAATATAAAGAGTGGAAAGCGCCTTAGTCATCTTGGCATCCTATCTTCACTCAAGTCTCTGAACTTAAGTGAAACCGCTTCATTCATCTACCTTGTATCTTCAAAGGACTTTCTAATCTGTCCAGGCTTGACTTGCACGATTGCAGGAGGCTTCAGACATTGCCCTTGCTTCCACCAAGTGTACGAATTCTAAATGCAAGTAATTGCACGTCCCTGGAATCAATCCTCCCTAAATCAGTTTTCATGTCTTTTAGAGGCTGTCTATTTGGTAATTGCCTCCGACTCATGAAGTACCCAAGTACAATGGAGCCTCATATACGAAGTGTGGCAACCCATGTTGATCAGGAAAGATGGAGTTCCACTTATGATGAAGTAAGTTCTCTTTTGCTTCATATCATGATTTCGATTTTGCTGAAACTTATTTATTTACTTTTTTCTGTTAGTTTTTGTAACGACCCGCACGCAATCATGTAGATATTGTCCGCTTTAGGCCCAAGGGGGCCCTCACGGCTTTAAAACGCGTCTACTTGGTTAAGAGAAGTCTCTACATATATAGCGCCAGGAACATTCTCCCCTATTCGATGTGGGACATCACAAACACCCCACATGCAGACACAACGTCCTCGTTGTGTCTCATGGGATTGTGGGGCCAAACAGACAAACACCCCTTACGGGGCTAAACAAACCCCCATACCGGGGTCGGGGATCAGCTCTGATACCATTTATAACGACCCACACCCAACCATGTAAATATTGTCCGCTTTGGGCCCAAGGGGGCCCTCATAGCTTTAAAATGCATCTACTTGGTTAAGAGAAACCTTTACATATATAGTGCCAAGAACATTCTCCCCTATCCGATGTGGGACATCACATTTTTAATCTAGAAACAACTACAAGACTGACAATAATTTTCAATAGGAGAACTATTGCAAGGTTAAACTCAAGAAAGGATGCAGAGGGAATTCATTAATTCATTCAACTAAATTACAATAAATAGAAATTGAAAAACAAACGGAAACAAAGATCATGATCCTACATTTCGGCCATGATTCACAACATGAAACAAACTAACCAACAACTTCCTAAAGACTAGGACTTAAAACTTTTAAATAACTAAAAAATAAAACAACAATTAAAACACATGCATAAATAGCCAAAATAATACTCCTTGCATTAGGTGCTGCAAACCCCAAGCTTTTTCCTTAGAGCTTCAAACTTGCTGACAAGTAGTGGTTTTATAAAAATGTCTGCTAGCTGATTTTCAAACTTGCAGTAAATGAGAGCAATTTCTCCTTTTTTTGCACATCCCTCAGAAAGAGCAGCTTGATTTTGAAGTGCTTGGTTTTCCCGTGAAAGACTGGACTG
Organism: Vitis riparia; assembly: GCF_004353265.1. Classification (NCBI taxonomy): domain Eukaryota; kingdom Viridiplantae; phylum Streptophyta; class Magnoliopsida; order Vitales; family Vitaceae; genus Vitis; species Vitis riparia. The sequence continues at coordinate 33,320,752 of NC_048448.1, read as the reverse complement.
TGAGAAATTGCAATTGCGGCCTGATTATCAACAAGAACTTTTGTACTATTCCATTGCTTCAAGTGCAAATCACACAAAATTTTTCTTAATAGCTGCAGTAGCTGCAACAAACTCTGCGTCTATAGTGGATTGTGCAACTATCTCCTGTTTCTTAGAGCACCACAAAAAAATTCCCTAAACCAAGACTAAAACGATACCTAAAGGTGTTTTTCGTATCATCAAACGATCTTCCCCAATCACTGTCAGAAAATTCCTGCAACTTGAAACATTGATTCTTCTTAAACTTTACACCAAAGTCGATTGTTTCTTGAATGTATAACACCACTCTTTTTGCTGCTTTTAGATGCAATTCACTGGAACAATGCATGAAACGAGATAAGAGACTCACAACAAACAAAATGTCTGGTCTTGTAGTGAGATACATTAGGCACCTTATTCAACTTTGTCAGTCCCATCCTCCTTGCTTAAGCTCTCCTTTTGGTTCATTGGTGTGACTGTTGCTTTGCAATCCTCCATATGAAATTTCTTAAGTATTTCCTTGGCATATTTTCTCTAACATATAAATACTTCATCTTTAGCTTGCTTGATTTCCATTCCAAGGAAGTATGTCATTAATCCAAGGTCAATCATTTCAAAGACCTGTTTCATTTCTCTTTTGAACTCCTCAACCAGCTCGACATTGCCTCCTATTACCAAGAGATCATCAACATAAAGGGAAACTATGAGCAATTCATTTCCCTTATGTTTTACATTGAGAGTAGCTTTAGACTTGCTTTTTTCAAGGCCTAAACTTGATAAATGCTCATCTATCCTACTATACTAGGCTCTTGGTGCCTGTTTTAAGCCATATAGAGCCTTCTTAAGCAAGTAGACTTTCTCGTCTTCACCTTTTTCCACGAATCCCTTGGGTTGCTCCACATAAATCTTCTCCTACAATACACTGTTTAAGAATATATATTTGACATCTAGCTTAAACACCTTCTAGCCTTTTTGAGCTACAATTGCTAGCAAAAGTTGTATAGTGTCCAATCTAGCCATGGGTGCAAAAGTGTCTGAGTAGCCAATCCCAAAAATCTATGCATATCCTGTAACTACAAGTCTAGCCTTATATTTGTTGATGGAACCATTTGCTTTTAGCTTGGTTCTAAACACTCATTTTACTCCAATAATTTTTTTTTTTTAAATCATTGACATCTCCTCCTCCATTGCCTTATTCCATTTCTGGTCTTTAATGGCTTCTTCATAACCTGCCGGTTCACAAATGGCCACATTGCATCTTTGATAGATATCATAGAGTGGTCTTGTTCCATGGAT